>NC_066560.1:8695042-8717542 GCF_024679095.1 Eriocheir sinensis
GGAGGAGAAGGAGGAGGAGAATCATGTTAAATAGGAAAAAAAAAAAAATATGAAATTAAAGTAACCGAATGAATCAAAAACTCTTTAAAAAAATATACAAAAAAAAAATACTTATCTTGAGGCCGAAAAAAATAAAACAAAGAAAATAAAAGAAAGAATAAAAAGACAAACATGAAGAAAATCGACGTAGAAAATGAAAAAAAAAAAAGAGGACAGATTACAAGGAGGAGGAGGAGTCAGGGAAGAAACGAAGAAGAAACGGGAAGAAAAACGGAAAGAGAAATAAGGAAAAAAAAGAGCTAATCATTCATACTTTAGGAAAAAAAAGATAAAAAAAACTACACCTGTTACCGTAATATAAGTGACGGGGAACGCGGCCTCAAAACACAAACAAACAAACAAACACACAAACAGTTAAACACTCACACTAATATAACTCTCCACGCCGCCTCTCCCATAAATACCAGAGCTCCCCCTTCGCCTCCATCGCAACAGAAAACGGGATTAAATATTAGGGGCTCGCCAATCAGTTACGGGCGAAAAGATCTGCGTTGTATTCATTTCGTTATAAGTTTTACCTCGCTTCGCTATGGACTGCTGAGGTAGTTTTAATGATTTCGATAGAGATACATTTGTTTACTCCAGAGGCGGTAGTAGTAGTAGTAGTAGTAGAAGTAGTAGTGATGAAGATAACGAGACCTCTACTAGAATACGCAATGCAGTACTGAAGTTGTTAAAATGAAGCGTAATAGAAGTAGGAGGAGAAAGAAGAGGAAGGAGGGGTACAAATCACACACACACACACACACACACACACACACACACACACACACACACACACACACACACACACACACACAAGCCAGCCAGGAGAGTAGAAAGTTCATTCCGTCCAGTCCTGAGTTATGTTATTCTTCCCCTTAAAAAATGCAGCACCTTGTTTTTCCTCCCGGCATAATATTCTCCTCCGCCTTCTACTTCCCCTCCCTCCTCCTCCTCCTCCTTCTCTCCATCCTCAATCTACTGTTGCTCCTGCTCCTCCCTCCGCTCCTCCATTCTCCAGTAATAAGCTAGTCTCCTTTACAGCCACGGGGAAGGTTGAGCATCACATCTCCCAGTCTTTCCCTCGCAGCATCCCGCCTTCTCCCTTCATCTCGTGGCCTTTCCTTACCTCTGTCTTCCTTCCCCCAGCTCCTAACATCCTTTTTCCCTCCCCTTGGCTTCTCTTGTATCTTTCCTTCCTCACCCCACACTCCTTTTCCTCCCCCTTACCTCCCCAGCGTCTTTCATTCTCACCCCACACCCCTTTCCTTCTCTCTGATCTCCCCAGTATCTTTCCGTTTTTCCCCTGACATCCCCAGTATATTTCCCCTCATCTCAGAGCTCCTTCTTCACTCTAACTTCACCAGCATTTTCCTCTTCCTCTTCCTGACCTACCCAGCATCTTTCCCTTCATCTCAGGAGCCCTTTCTTCACTCTGAGCTCCCCTGCATCTTCCCCTTCCTCTTCCTGCCACCCCCAGCATCTTTCCCTTCATCTCAGGAGCCTTTTCTTCGCTCTAAGCTCCCAGCATCTTCCCCTTCCTCTTCCTGCCACCCCCATCATCTTTCCTCCCCACCTCGAGCTCCTTCTTCACTCTAACCTTCCCAGCATCTTACCTCCTCATCCTAAAGCCTCGTATTCACTCTAACCTCCCCCAGCATCTTTTCTCATCCCATTCACCTCTCCCCGCCTCCCCTGACCTTCCCCAGCGCCACCTCGGGACACTTGCCAGCAGTACAGACATCCAATTAGAATACATCATTTGCGGCTACGTGTGTACTGACGCGCCGCGATGAACGCCGGCGAAATATACTGACAATCCCCTCACTCCCCGAGGAATGTATGGTGATGACTTGGGCGCCGCGAAGACCTGCTGACGACACCCACCTGGCCTGCCTGACTTACTGACGCGGCTGCTGACGGAGAGGGAATATGGTTTTGGAGAGGGTAAAAGAGGAGGAGGAGGAGGAAGAGGAGGAGAAGTGGTGCTGAGGATGAGGAAAGGTGATGAAAGGAGGTTATTTGGGACGTGGTGGTGGTGGTGGTGGTGATGGAGGGGAATGAAGAGCAGACGTAGAAGGAAGGAAGGAAGGAAGAAGGAAAAATGCATATTGCCTTAACTTTTGTGCTGGGTTTGTAATTTTTTTATTGCTTTTTATTCTTTAAGTTTGTGAATGCGACCTTGAAATCACACCTCACTATTGCAACCAGTCAAAGATAATTAGTTTTTAAGGTGTGTGGATGGGCCTTAGGTAGCTAGCCATCAGTCACCCTAACACACACACACACACACACACACACACACACACACACACACACACACACACACACGCATACACTGGACCATGACTGTGTAACGTAAGCATGTAAATACCACTATACGACGACTACGATAAAAAATATATATATGGTGACAAAATTGTAAAAAAAGAAAAAGAAAAAAACAAGAAAAAAATAGGTAAGATGCCGTAGCTTTTTCCGATACCACTAATGATGTGTGTGTGTGTGTGTGTGTGTGTGTGTGTGTGTGTGTGTGTGTGTGTACTTTACCTGTCGGAAAACCTCATCTTTAAAATCTACCTGGTCCAAAAAATGACAAAAAAGTAAAGAACAAGACTGGAAAAAAGAAAAAAAACATGAGTAAGAGAAGAAGGTGGAAGAGGAAAAGGAGGAGGAGGGAGAGGGGGACAAAGAGGAGTCATCAAGTGAGGAGGAGGAGGAGGAGGAAGAAGAAGGAGAAGGAGGAGAACGCATCAAGACGTATCGGTTGTCGGTGACCTATCCTCGTGACGGTTGCTTCGCCTCGCCGTCAGATATCAGTAGTAATTTGTCCCTCAGCCATGACGAGGCGGCGGCCGTTCTTCAGGAAAAACCGACGATGCTTGGGGAAGGAATGCAGGCAGGAAGGAGGGAAAGAAGACGGAAGAAGGCGGGGGAAGAGAGAATGAGACTGGGGAAAGAGAGCACGAGAGGGAAAGAAGGGTAGGAGAGAAGGAGGGAAGGACGAAAAAGACGGAAGAAGGAGGAAAAGAGAATGGGAGAAGAGAGGACGAGAGGAGGAATGTGGCGGGAATGAAAAGTGAAAATAGAAGGAAGGGTAGGAAAGGAAAGGAGAGAAGAAGGAGGAGGAATGAGAGAGAACGAAAAGAGAAGGAAGGACGGAAGGAGAGGAGAAAAAATACAAGAAGGAGGAAGAGACGGGAAGATACGAGGAACACAGAGGAAGAGGGGGGGAAGAAATGAGGAAGAGAGATAAGGGGAAATAAGAAGAGCGAGAGAGAGAAGGAAAGAGGGGAGGAGTAGGAAAAGGAATAAAGAAAAAAATGATGATGATGATGATGGAAAGGAGGAAGTAGGTTGGTATCTGTAGTAGTAGTAGTAGTAGTAATAGTAGTAATAGTAGTAGTAGTAGTAGTAGTAGTAGTAGTAACACTAATAATACCAGACGAGAAACACCACCACCACTAACGTTAATAATATATGTAGAACCTCGCAACACACACACACACACACACACACACACACACACACACACACACACACACACACACACACACACACACACACACACACACACACACACACCCAAAATAACGAACACACCCCGCCCCCCATCCCTGTCACCCTACCCCCCGCTCCCCTCTCCCCAGCCAACCCAGGGCGAGAGGGGGACCAGGAGGGGGGGGCGTGAAATACGACTCCCAAGTTTCCATTAATGTCAAGCGGAGCAGCGACATAAATACGAGTACAGGGCGGCGGCGGCGGCGGCGGCGGCGGCGGAATTTGAATACCGCCGCGTATCAAACAAATTTCTCCGCGGGCCGCCGAAATGTACGCGTGTGTGTGTGTGTGTGTGTGTGTGTGTGTGCGTGTGTGTGTGTGTGTGTGTGTGTGTTTTAGGGGGTCCTCTCACGCGTACGGATCTGATATACACACACACACACACAAACAAACACATTTACATACACGCACACACACTCACCTTCTACTACTACATCTTTCTCCTCTCCCTCATTTCTCCTTCTCTCTATTCCTTTCCTTCTATCGCTATTAACTCAACCCTTTCCACCACCACCACCACCACCGCTGCAATAACACACCAGCGCACATCAATAATTCACCCACCTACCAATGTATCACCACCAACACCAATTCACCTCCACTTACATTATTGCACCTCCGTAAACCTCCACTACTGTAACTACTACCACTACTACTACCACTACTACTATACTTATCTACCATTTGTCGTATCACTATCAAAACAAAACCAAAAAAATGACTAAAAAAAAAAGAAACTGAAATACCGAATCTACTATATCGAAACCAATACCAGACGAAGGAGAAGAAACAGGAGGAAAAGGAGGAAGAAAAGGCACATCCCCCCAAAAAAAAAGAGAAGAAAAAGGAAAAGAAGAAAAAGAGCGGCGCAGGACTCGACGT
This sequence comes from Eriocheir sinensis, assembly GCF_024679095.1. Taxonomy (NCBI): domain Eukaryota; kingdom Metazoa; phylum Arthropoda; class Malacostraca; order Decapoda; family Varunidae; genus Eriocheir; species Eriocheir sinensis. The sequence continues at coordinate 8,699,528 of NC_066560.1, forward strand.
CAAATCAGACAGAGAGGCGAAATTTTTGAGAAAAGGGTGAGAGAAGGCGGAGCAAATTGAGGCCGTGGAGAAAGGCGAGGAGGAAGGCATCGAGGGCGTGAAGACAAGAACGGGAAGACAAGCAAGAAAACGAGGCGACGGGAAGACAAAGAAGGCAACATTGAGGCCGCGACGAGAGGAGGAATGCAGCGGGGAGAGAGGAAGGGAGAAGGAAGAGAGAGAGGACGGGAGAAGAGAGAAGGAGAGGAAAAATGTGGCGGGGAGGGAAATGGAGAAAGGAAAGAAGAAGGAGGAAGAAGAGAGAACGAGAGGAGGTATGAGAGAATGGAAGGAGAAGAAAGAAGGAGAGGACGGGAGGAGAAGAGAGAACCAGAGAAGGAATGTGCGGGGAGGAAAAGGGAAAAACGAACGGAAAGGAAAGGAGGAGGAGGAAAAAGAAAGAACGAGAGGAGGGGAAGAGAGAATGGAAGGAGAAGAAAGAAGGAGAGAACGAGAGAAGAGAGATCCCGAGAAGGAATGTGCGGGGAGGAAAAAGGGAAAAGGAAAGGAAAGGAAAGGAAGAAGAGAGAATGGAAGGAGAAGAGAGGATCAGAGGAAGAATGTGGCCGGGGGAGGGGAGGGAGGGGGATGTAGAGAAGACAGGAGAAGGAAAAGAAAGGCGGAGGAAGATGGGAAGTCGGGAAGAGGAAAAGGAGGAGGAACGATAAATTGTGTGAAGGTTAAAGAGGAAGAAAAGAAGCGAATGAAGAAAGAAAAGTAAACGTGGAGGAGAATAAAAGGGAATAAAAAGGAAAAAAGAAGAGGCAGTATTTGAGAAGAGAGGAACAATAGAGAAAAAAAAGAAGAAATGAGGGAGGAAGGGAAGATAATGAAGTGTGTGTGAGAGAATGGTAGAGAAGAAAAAAAGGAAAAAGACGGAAAAGGTAGCAAGAGAGAGAGAGAGAGAGAGAGAGAGAGAGAGAGAGAGAGAGAGAGAGAGAGAGAGAGAGAGAGAGAGAGAGAGAGAGAGAGAGAGAGAGAGAGAGAGAGAGAGAGAGAGAGAGAGAGAGAGAGAGAGAGAGAGAGAGAGAGAGAGAGAGAGAGAGAGAGAGAGAGAGAGAGAGAGAGAGAGAGAAAGAGGAACCCCCCAAAAAAAAGTTAGCATCGAGGGCAAAGAATGAATACAGGACGAAGGAAATAAGTGCAAAAAAAAGTAAATAAAGAATACACGCATATAATAACAAAAAGAGGAAGAAACTGGGCGTATTAAAAGCACCATTTTCTGACCCTCTCCCTCTCCCTTTTCTCTATATTAAAGCAATTGTTCTCGGCGGCGCGGGAGCGAGTAATTAGGGAACGGAATTGAAAAAGTCGTGCGTAGTCGCTGAACGGAGAACACACGCGATTAGAACACGATTAGAACACGCGGAGAACACGAGGAAAATAAGACACTGAGAACATGAAAGAAAAATAACAGCGAAAACAAGAACAGTAAAAATTTGGAACACAAGAAAAAAATAACAGTAAGTGAGTGCGTAGGAATGAAATAAAAGAAAATATAGTGAAAAATAACAGTGAGAAAGGAGCAAAATAACAGGAAGAACATAAGAATTAAATAGGAGTGAGAACGTAAGATCGGAATAAGTGAAAACGTAGGAAGAAAACATCCATTCATTGGAACACACACACACACACACACACACACACACAACACACACACATGCACATCGCCTCCAGACACACATCTCCCAAAACCCACGAAACAAAACGCCGAGAAATAGAGAGAGAAAGAGAGATAGATAGAGATATGAAGAAATAAATAAGGAAAATAACATGAAAAGTGGAGGAACTCATGGAGGCCCCATTAATTGAGGCAAACATTCGCAACATGCGTCTTCGCGCCAATCCGAAACGCCAATAAATGCAAATTCCGAAACGTATATCAGCGAATTTTAATAATATTGCTCTACTGACACCGCACGGATTTCCTTTACCTGGCCAATAATTCAGCCAGGTGAGAGAGAGAGAGAGAGAGAGAGAGAGAGAGAGAGAGAGAGAGAGAGAGAGAGAGAGAGAGAGAGAGAGAGAGAGAGAGAGAGAGAGAGAGAGAGAGAGAGAGAGAGAGAGAGAGAGATACATACATACATACATACATACATACATACATAGAAATACATAAGACTGATAGATAAACATAACTAGATCGATAGATACACACAAAGACAGACAAACAAAGAGAGATGGTTAAGGAAGAGATAAAAGAGAGGGAGGAAAGGAATACAGGAGACGGAGGGAAGGAGAAAAAAACAGAAGAGGTGGAGGAGAGATAGACAGCGAAATATAGCGAGTCATATGGAAGAGATAAAAAAGGGAGGAAAGGTGGAGAGAGAAACGAAGGGAAGAAGAAAACAACAGAAGAGGTGGAACAAAGATAGACAAAGAAATATAGCGAGTAATATGGAGGAGATTAAAAAAGGAGGAAAGGTAGAGAGAGAAACGGAGGGAAGAAGAAGAAGAAGAAAACAGTAGCAGCAAGGAGGAAAGATGAAAAACGGAGGGAGGAGGAAAGGATCAAAAAGTTCTTGCATCGAAACTATTATTAGAAGATCGACACTCCTCCTTTGGCTCCTCCTACCTACCATTCCTCCTCCTCCTCCTCCTCCTACGTGGCAGCTCCGTACACATGCGCGTCAATGGGTATATTTTACGCTGAAATTACAGGGGCAGAGGTAACACGCATGCGCACCGGTGATTATATGCAATTCGCTTCTTTAATGGCTGCGAGGCGTGCTATTACGGCGGGAGTGGCTTAGGGGGAGGGTAAAACAAGCCGTCACACACACACACACACACACACACACACACACACACACACACACACACATGCAAGAACTGGGAGGGGATTAATACATGGCGCTCCTTCCCTTCTACCCTTGTTACACACACACACACACACACACACACACACACACACACACACACACACACACACACACACACACACACATGCAAGAACTGGGAGGGGATTAATACATGGTACTCCTTCCCTTCATCTTTTTACACACACACACACACACACACACACACACACACACACACACACAAACATGCTAGATCTGGGAGGGGATTAATACATGGTACTCCTTCCCTTCTTCCCTTCTTCTTGTTACACACACACACACACACACACACACACACACACACACACACACACACACACACACACACACACACACACTCCCACTCTCCCCTCCCCCACATCATTAAAACCTTTGCTAGCAGAAAAGGAAGAAAAAAGTTACTCTAATATGTCTCTTCGGACGTTAACCATTTCTTTTTCATTCTTTTCTTTTAACTATTATTATTATTATCACCATTTTCTTCATCCATTTCCCTCCCCGTTAGTTAGTTCGTCTGTTTGTTCTTTGTCTGTAACTTGGTGGTCAGTCACTCGGCGTCTGGGCAGCAAGGTCAAGGTGGGGTGCGGGAGGGGGGGAGGGAGGTTAACTATTAAGGGAAAAGGTCAAAGTTCAGAAGGAATGGATCTGACCTCGACGCTCTCAAGTTCACCCGAGGAAGTCTGCGGATCGGCGACCAAGATTTTAATGTCTGAAGCGGTTTTCTTTTTCTTTTTTTTTCTTATTTCCTTTTCTTGGTTTCGTCTTTGTTGTTTTGAAATGGTTTTGTTGGGTTTTCTATAATATGGTTTTTGATTTTAATGTCTGAAGCGGTTTTATTTTTCTTTTTTTTTCTTATTTTCTTATCTTAGTTTCGTCTTAGTTGTTTTGAAATGATTTTGTCGGATTTCTTTTATATATATTTTTTTTTAATGTCTGAAGCGTTTTTTGTATTTTCTTGGCTTACTTTTTCTCATTTTCCGTTTATATTTTGTTTTTTAGAGATTATATTGTCGTTTTTTTATCTTTTTTCTTTGATACGTTCTTCCTTAAAAATCTTTTGAGGGGGTCGATGTTAATTTTTTGTGTATAACGTTAATTTTAAGGTGAGGAGCGTGAACCACACACACACACACACACACACACACACACACACACACACACACACACACACACACACCTTCCTCCAATATCGCTACACAGTCCAATACCTGCTTCTCTCTCCCTCCCTCTCTCCCTCCTTCCTCCCTCCCTCCCCCCAACCCCCCGCAGCCTCCACACACTGCCATCTCCAATACCACCTCCAACATCCCACTCAGAAACGTCTCCATTATCGCCCCCAATATCGCAGCCAATACCCTCCTTCTCTTCTTCCTCTCCTCCTCCTCCTCCTCCTCTTCCTCTTCCTTCTCCTCCGCCTTCCGAACATCACTCCTCCTCCTCCTCCTCCTCCTCCTCCTCCTCCTCCTCTTCCTTTAGTCTTGTTCTCGTCACACCTGTTCTCCTGCTTTCCCTTTCTTCCTTCCCCGTTTGGCGTAGATTTCCTCTTTTTTTGTTTTGTTTTTGTTTTGGTTATTTTCAGCGTCTCTCTCTCTCTCTCTCTCTTTTCTTCTGCACTAAAATTGGTGTTCTTCCGTTTTCTCTTTAATGATTTTAGTGTGATTTATTTTTTTGAAGGGTGACGCATTTATTTTAATCTTGGGGAAAACGGGATGGGGGATGAGGGAAGGGAATGGGAATGGGGAAGCTGAGGTAATTGTGGGGGAGGAAAAGGGAGGAAAAAAGGGGAAAGGGAGGTAAATACCGAACCGCAGCGAGAACATGAGAAGGAAATGAGGACAGAGAGAGGAAAAAAAACAGGAAAAAATGAGGAAAATTTGCGTGGGAGCGGATGTGACTAAAGTTTGTTTTGTGAGGGACGGGAATAAAAGTTTGAAAATACACACACACGCGCACGCACACACGCACACAAACACACATACTCAAACAAGCAAGCAAACACGCACACGGACGGAAGCTAGCCTACACGCGCACGCACACACGCACACAAACACACATACTCAAACAAGCAAGCAAACACGCACACGGACGGAAGCCAGCCTACACGCACACACACGCACACACACACACACACACACACACCAGGTAACAAACAGTAGCATCGAAAAAGTTCAAGCCGTGCACTTTTTTCACCTTCCCTTTCTTTTCCACTCTCCCTTTCTTTCTCTCCCTCCCTCTTCCTTTCATTCTCTCTTAATTCCTTCATTCCTCCACGCAAGCAGAGGTAATCACACGAGGGCGGAGGAGGGGTCACGCACGCACGCACGCACGCTCAGGGCTCCACGCTCAGGTATTAGACAGGTAACACGAAGGAGGAGGAGTCTACCTGTGCAGTAATTAGCTTCCACGACACCTGAGGGACACACACACACACACACACACACACACACACACACACACACACATACACAGAAAACGATTAAAAGAGCTCAAGAAAAAGAGGACAAAAAAAGACAGGAAGAAAACGAGGACAAGACGAGGACAGGGAAGGCGGATCATCTACCACTAATAACGACGATGACGGTGACGACGACGACAACTCACTAGGAGGCCCAGCACCAGCAGCAGCAGCAGCACCATCAGCAGCAGCACCATCGGCAGCAGTACCAGCAGACAGATACATAGGAGGAGGAGGAGGAGGAGGAGGAAGGAAGGAAGGGCATGACACAAACACTAACTAATTGGCAGGTATCATCACACCTGCAGGCGAGGCTGACGAACATAAACATCCATCAAGACAACAACCAGAAGGAGCAGGAGGAGGAGGAGGAAGAGGAGGAGGAGGAGGAGGAGGAATGAGACAGGAAATGAGCTACGATGACTGACTACCAGATACGATGCAGACTAACGACGACGATAACAGCAGAAGAAGCAGCAGAAGGAGTGGAAGCAGAAGGCAAAGTAGTAGTAGTGGTAGTAGTAGTAGTAGTGGTAGTAGTAGATGAAGAAGTAGTAGAGTAGAAGTAATAGAGGTTGTGAAATAAAGACTGAAAGACTACCGCGGATGACGACTACTTAGAGAGGAGAAACAAAGTAGTAGTAGTAGTAGTAGTAGTAGTAGTAGTAGTAGCAGTAGTAGTAGTAGTAGTGGTAGCAGAAAGAGGAGTACCAGGAGGCGAAAGAGGACTGAATGACTACCATGGAACGACTTCTACGTTACTGAGGACGACACAACACGGGCAGAGACGACGACAGGGCAGGCAAATGTGAGTAGTGGACTCCTACCTTCAAACTCATGAAAGAGGCGAGAGTGTAGACCAGCGGGGCTCTTCTTACCTGGGGAGGGAGAGAGAGATACAGGTGAGCACAGGTGACATTATACTTGATTAATTTTACTTTATCTTACTTTACCTTACCTAGGGAGAGAGAAAGAGAGAATTACAGGTGAGCACAGGTGAGTTTACTTAATTTACTTTATTTTATCTTACCTGGGGCGGGAGAGAGTGGGAGAAATACAGGTGAGCACAGGTGATATTATACTTCATTAATTTTACCTAATGTTACTTTATCTTAACTGGGGAGAGAGAGAGTGGGAGAGATACAGGTGAGCACAGGTGACATTATACTTTATTAATTTTACTTCACCATACTTTATCTTACCTGGGGAGAGAGAAAAATACAGGTGAAGAAAGGTGGCATTATAGATATTAATTTTACTTTACCCCTCTTTATCTTACCTGGGGAGAGAGAGAGAAATACAGGTAAGGAAAGGTGTCATTTTACTTTATCAATTTTACTTTCTCTTTCTCTTTACCTGTTGCAGACTTACTAAAACTTTAAATCTGTATCGAGTAAGAGAAATGTAGGTGCGCACAGGTGACATTATACTCTATTAATTTTACCTAATCTTATCTTACCTGTTGCAGAATTAAACTAGAGTATCATATCTTTATTTTGTGTTTTGCTTATTGTCTATGTTTTGTTCTGCAGTTTATGGAGCTTAATTAATAGGTGACGCACACAGGTAAGAAAAATGGTAAGATATGGAAGAGTGGAAAAGGTTACGAGTATAAATTTATGATTGAAATGAGGTGATTCTTCTCTCGCTTCAACGCACACACACACACACACACACGTACTACGGAGCTGAATTTGGAAGTCATATTACTGCTATGTGTGTGAGTGTGTGTGTGTTTGTGTGTGTGCGTGTGTGTGTGTGTGTGTGTGTGTGTGTGTGTGTGTGTGTGTGTGTGTGTGTGTGTGTGTGTGTGATGCATAAACAGCTGTACTTAATGGTAATTGGTATGTAATTATTCTTGATTAAAAACGACGCTTGGCCGAGTGCTGTACTTAGCGATGAGTGCCACAGAGAGGCCTCCACCCCACTCACTCCACTCCAGTCCACTCCTCCCTCTCTTCTTCCTTCTCTCTCTCTCTCCCTCCCTCTCGATGCCTCGTTCTGGAGAGCCATTCAGAAATCCTCGAGTCTCTCTCTCTCTCTCTCTCTCTCCTTCCGTTCTTCAACCTCAGCCCTGTTCCAGTGAGGCGCTCTCCCCTAAGGTGTTCCCCGGCTTCCCCCAGATGTTCCCGGAATCCCTAGGTGTCCGCGCCCTCCCCCAGGTGAGTGTTGACGCGGCGCGGCCTCGTGCTGGGCCTCGAGACGTCCGGCGGCGGGAGTGCGGCGGTAATGGTGGTTTATCGAGGCCGCTACTTGAATTTATCTCCCATTGTCCGCTGCGTCCCCCGCCCCCCCCTGCAGGCGCTGACGTCCTCCCTCGATAGTTTAGTTCGCCTGATGAAGTTATGCTAATGATCACAATGGTAAGCGTGATGGAGGGGCGGTAGAGGTGGAGGAAAGGCGGAGGGGCGGCGACGGCGGTGGCGAGACAGGGCCAGCATGACTGACTCACACCCAGACATCCCAAGCACTTCACCTCCGCAGCCCCTTCCCTGTGGACGGGGCGGCGGGGCAGGGCAGGCAGGGGTTACAAGACTGACTCAGGCCCGGCACCCCATCACGCCTGGCACCCCTTCACGCCCCCTCCCAGCAGTAAACGAGTGGGACGTGCGGTACACAGCTCCCAGTCACTCCTGCTATTAAGACGTCGCCGTGATCCACTTTGATCGTCATACACACGGCGCCTCGGCCTGTCGCGGAGGGGGAGGAGAGACAGGAGGGAGAAGAGGGAGGGAGAGAGGGAGACACACGGCAGGCCAAGCATCTGACACCTCCCTACACCTTCTGAGGGCATTTCTGAGGCTTTAATCATAGGGGACACGGGGCGGCGGGAGGAAAGGTGGACATCAAGGTTCCTCAGTCGGCCGCCAAGACAGTCTGAGGGTGCTCGCCGCGCTACAAGGCCGTGGGGGTGGTGTCAGCCAATCGGATTTATGGACGCTAAGTGACAGCCAATAGGGTTTATGGATACCCTGTGCGGACCAATGAGGAAGCGAGTTAAGTACAGAGGTGGGGCCGGGCACGGAGGGGGCGTGGACTGTTGCAGGGCCGGGTCAGGCGGGCACTGCAGCCAAAACACACCGACGCGCCACCACTCCGCCGCCCTCCGCACCACAAGACTCAACCCTCCGCGCCGCTCCGTCTTAAGTCATCCACCTTTCCTACCACTCTCCACCACACGACGAGGGGAGGGGACAGGGGGGCAGGGGACGGGGGGACACGGCTTCTGCGACCCTCAACCCGCCGTCACCGTCCCGCCAGACACCTCAACACAGCGACGAGTGACGAGGGTAAACACCAACGCAGCCGCTGTACCCACTTCACAACACAGGCCCGCCGCCGCCTCCGCCGCCGCCACACGCTCTGTTGACGCTAAATGAGGAGTTACGGTCCACGCCGAGTCCTCATCCTCGCCCTTATGTCATCTCTGAACGTCATCCCCAGTCCTCCTCCTCCTCCTCCTCCTCTTCTTCCTCGTGACCGCCACCGATGCACCCTAAATCTTGAAAGTAGTCACCCTCCTCCTCCTCCTCCTCCTCCTCCTCTACTTGATCTCCTGCTCCTCCTCCTCCTCCTCCTCCTCCCTCCACCTCCTTCTCATGTATATGTGAGCAAGAGGATGATAAATAGAAGGAAGAGAAGGAGGAAGAAGAGGATAAATAAAACAGTAAATAATAATGATGATGACTGCAGTGACTGATGTGTAGTAATGACTTATTTTTTGTTATTATTGTCATTATCGTTGCTATTGTTGTTGTTTTGAAATTGTCACCACCACCAAAAACCACCACCAAATGACCTCTCCACCCAATCCTAAGACCCTCCCTCCCTGTGTGTGTGTGTGTGTGTGTGTGTGTGTCTCGCCTTGACAGTCGAAGTGAAGGCAAACAAATAAGCCGCGAGCGGTTAATGCACGTGTCCAATTAGGAAATGCATTTATTATGGTCGTGGCGATGTTATTTTGTTTCGCGTTTACATATTCTTTTTTTTTTTTACTATCTCTCTCTCTCTCTCGTACATATTGCCACTTAATTAAATATAGTATAAAAAACAACATTAAAAAGTATATATCAATGTCCCTTCAACAAAATGCTAAATGATAACAAACTCAACAGCGATACAATGTTCATTATGTGTAAAAGTCCGGCTACACCGCCCAACATTTATTTGATATTAAAATTACAATAAAAATAATTAATAAAAAACACAAATCATTTCGGGGTTTTGAAAAGGAAAAAAAATGATAATAAGCCTCAACGCCATGGTCATTTTTAGCACTTCACAATTACTTTAGATAATTATAATTTTTTAGCGCACAAATGACATGGATAAATTATTCACTTTTACAGACACAAAACAGCGGCCCTTTATCCCTTCCCTTTAAATGTGACCGCTGCCCTTCCCTTCCCTTCCCTTACCTTGACTGTATTTCCCTTCCCTTTCCTTCCTATCTCTTCACTTTCCTTTCCTTCCCTTCCCTTCCTCTCCCTCTCCTTTCCTTCCCTTTCCTTTCCTTACCTTCACTGCCCTTCCCTTCCCTTCCCTTCCCTTCCCTTGACTCTATTTCCCTTCCCTTTCCTTCCTATCTCTACACTTTCCTTTCCTTCCCTTCCCATCCTCTCCCTTCCCTTTCCTTTCCTTTCCTTCACTGCTCTTCCCTTCCCTTCCCTTGACTACTACCCTTCCTTTCCCTTCCCTTGATTCTACTTCCTTTCCTTTTCCTTTCCTTCCCTTCCCTGCATTTCTTTTCCCTTCTCTTTCCTTCCCTTTCCTGCACTTCCCTTCCTTTTCCTTCCCATCTCTTCACTTCCCTTTTCTCTCCTCCCCTTCCCTTTCCCATCCCATCCCTTCCCTTCACTCTCCCTCTCTATCCCTTTGTTCACTTATTTCCAGTTCCCTTTCCATCCCTTCACTTCCCTTCCGTTCCCTTTTCCTACATGCCCCTTCCTTCACTCTCACCTCATCCCTTAACTCCCCCTCCACCAACAACCTCACCAACCTCCCACTCCACCTCTGCAGCTGCCACATTCACTACACCCTACCCAGTCTCACCCATCACCCCCATCACCCCAATCACCCACCTCACACAACCCCATCAATGCCACCTCTACAACTCCTCCCCATCACCCCACTCTCACCTCAGAAAGCACGGAAATGGGGGTGAAGGCGGGGCGGAGTGGGGCGGGGCAGGGCAAGGCACCCCCCATCAGGACCTCTGCAGTGTTTCAGTATTCCGACCACTCTCCTGCCGCACCCCCGCCCCTGCTAACCCTACCCCCCGCCCCCCATCGCCCCAGCACGCCCGCACCCGCACAAACTCGCAGCCTCACCGCTCCTCCTCCTACCCCTCCTCTTCCCTCCTCGCCCCCCAGTGAAGGACAAACACTCGGCCAGCGCCAGACACAAGGATGATCCCCCGCTGATACGACGCCCAGGCTGCGACGTGACCTAAGGTGGCAGGGAAACGTGGGTCATATTTTTAAACATTTCCGCACCCAAGAACACATATTTGACGAGGCTTTCGGTGGCGTTGCGGGCATTTCCAGGGGGAGTTTTATGACCCTGGTGGTAGTTTGACCCTTCTTCTGTACCGTGAACCTAAAGAAAGACGCATTAGCACCCGATTGGTCTCCTTTATAGCCTTTGAAAATTGTTGGTGTGAGGGATGAAGGGAGTCTTGAGCCCCCGTGACCTGCTGCGTACGCATAGCCGAGGCGACGAGGACGAGGCAGGGACTGAAAACTACCGATGACTGACTGAGGTAATAAAAGATTAACCGATGACTGAAGACAAACCGATGACTGACAAAGGGCTAAAAATGACAGCAATGATAAACTCTCTTTCCCTCTCTGACTAAGGGACTGAAGACTAACTGATTACTGAGGGGCTGAAGAACACTCACCGATGACTCACGATGGGGCTAAAAATAACTTACAATGATAAACTCTCCCTCTCTGACTAAAGGACTAAAGACTAACTGATTACCGAGGGGCTGAAGAAGACTCACCGATGACTTACAAGGGAACTAAAAATACCTCACAATGATAAACGGAGGGATTGCAAACCAAACAGTGACTAAGGGGCTAAAACAGACCCACCAGTGACTAAGGGGCTAAAACAGACCCACCAGTGACTAGTAAATGACTAAGATAGACCAACCAATGACTATCAGAAGGCGTAAAGGAGATGAAAGACTAATGTTACGTACTAATGAATGGTTGTTGAGTTCGTTAAAAAGCTGACATAGGAAGAAGAGCTTAGAGAATATAACCGTTGAGTGAGTAACCAAAATAAGGCGAAAAATAACAATGGCGGAAATAAAACATAAAAAAAGACATGAAAAAAAAGAAGAAAAAAAAGCAATACACAAAAATAAAACAAGACAAAAAAAATACAAAACAAAACAACTGACTCACCAGCAAAATTTCAACACTGACACATTCAAGACAAAAGGAAGGAAAACAAAAACAAAAACAAAAGACCAGGTAGCGACTCACAGGTAAACTCAAGCAGAATCGTGACTCACAAATTAAGCAAAGGAAGAGTTGACTAAATTGACTCACAAAATTCAACTAAACAAGAGAAAAAAAAACAGAAGACAGCGTGAGCGAGAGAGAGAGAGAGAGAGAGAGAGAGAGAGAGAGAGAGAGAGAGAGAGAGAGAGAGAGAGAGAGAGAGAGAATACCAACAGACTTTAAATGCCTTGGCTCAACACTACTCTTACTTGTAACTGAGGAGAAGAGAGATAGAAGAGAGGGACTGGAAGGCGGTGGAGGAAAATAAAGGAGGAGGAGGAGGAGGAGGAGGAGAAGAAGGAGGAGAAAGATGAGAAGGCGAAGGATAAGAATAAGAAAACGAGATGGAACCAGAGGACGATAAAGAGGAAAAAGAAGAAAAAAATAAAAACGGAACCAAAACAAAAAGAAAACAAAACTGGCAAGCAAAACAAACAAAACAAATATCAAGAAAAAAGGAGTAAAAAAAAGGAAGCAAGAGAAGAATCAAGAAGAGGAAAAAGAGGAGAAGGAGTAGGAGCAGGAGGAGTAAGCATCATCACCATCATCAGCAGGAGGAGGAGGAGGAGTATCAGAAGGAGGCGGAGGCGGCGGAGGAGGAGGAGGAGGAGGCCATCATTCAGTCCGGTCACGTCCGCTCTCCCAAGACCGACATCGCCGCCGCTTTAGTGGGGTGGTCGTTAGGATGCGGCGCTGGATGCCAATTAATTACAAACGGTGCTGTTATCGGTGGAGTTACCAATCTGGCATCTGGGGAGAGCCCGGCCCACTCCCACTCCCATTCGCTACTCCGTTCCACCACAGCCTCCACCAGTAATAGTCCACTTCGTCTGTGTATATGTGCTGACGAAATCTAGCCTCAATATCATTCCCTCCACTTCATTCCCTCCACTCCCACTCCCTACTCCCACTCCACTAGCCACTCCGTTCCACCACAGCCTCCACCAGTAATACTCCACTTCGTCTGTATATATGTGCTGACGAAATCTAGCTTCAACTTCATTCCCTCCACTCCTACTCCCTACTCCCACTCCACTAGCTACTCCCTTCATCCACAGCCTCCACCACTTACACTCCACTTCATCTGTATATGTACTAACGAAATCCTTCTTCCACTTCATTCCCTCCACTCCCACTCCCTACTCCTACTTGCTACTCCCTTCATCCACAGCCTCCACCACTTACACTCCACTTCGTCTGTATATGTGAACTGACGAAATCCCGCCTCCACTTCATTCCCTCCACTCTCACTCCCTACTCCCTTCATCCGCAGCCTCCACAACGAACACTCCACTTCTCTTGCTCCGGTTGGTATCTTCCACTCCATTCCCTTCCACTCCTTACTCCCTTCTCCTCCTCCACAACCTCCACCACTAACACTCCACTCCTTCTCTTTCTCAGATTTAAAGTCACTCCCTAAATCTTTCTTCCACTCCACTCCTTAAAGTGTTCTCCATTCACTCCCGCTTCCACTCACTACTCCTTTAACCCATCCACATCAGCATCCACCACTAACACTCCACGACCCTCCCTATATATCTTGCTTCCATTCCACTCTGTATACTAACCTCCACTCCCACTCCACTCCTTTTTTATTTACTCCCCCTCAAGTCCACTTAGTACCACTCCACTCGTAACTACTCACTTCACTCCACCCACTCTTTAAAACCTCTTCTTCCTCTTCTTTCACCTCCTTTTCGTTCATATCGTTACCCTTTTAATTCTTTTTTTTTATCTCTTCTTCTTTGCTTCGATCTCCTCCTCTTCTCCTTTTCTCTTCTCTTTCTTGTCTTCTTATCTCATTTATTTATTATTTCCAGCACTTCCACTCTCTCTCTCTCTCTCTCCCGGGGTGGTTCTCTCTTAGTCCTAATGACTCTCCACTCCTCTCCCTCTCCTCCACCCTCCTCCAGTGACCTTCATTCCTTCATTCCTGGCCTCCTCCTTTCTCCTCTCCTTCTCCTTCTCTCCCTCTTCCTCTGCTCCTATTCTCTATTTTCTTTCTTCTTATTCGTCAACTTCTCTCTTTTCACTTTCACTTTCTCCCAAATAACTGTTTTTCTACCTCTTCTCCTTTTCTCCATTCTTCATCTCTTTCCGTTTCCACTTTCTCTTTCAATTCCTAAATCCACCTTCACTCTTCTTCTTTTTCTCTCTTTTCATTAGTCTCCTTCTTTCATCCTCCTTCTGTCTCTCTCCTTTCTCTTCACCTTCCTTCTCTTCTTATTCCGTTACTCTATTCCTCCTCCTCCTTCTTCTTCCTCAAATCCTCTCTCGTTATCCCTCTTCCTTCTATCCCTCCCTCCTTTGCAGTATTCCCTCCTCCTCCTCCTCCTCCCCTGCAGCGGGCGTCTCAGTGTATTCCCCTGAACCGCGCTCCTCCTGTTATTTATATAATATTTTGTTATCGTGCCAGTATATCACTCCGCGGGCCGTTAAGGAGTCGCCGATCCCTGACCTGCATCCGTGAAGAGCCCCGACGCTTCGTTAGGTTAGACTGTTGTTTAATAATAGGACTTAAGGTCGTTAATTGCAGCCCTATGCGCCTTGAAACGAACACTACGTGGGCCCGCGGCGGAGGTGCGAGGTACGAAGGGGACCCACGCACCGACGGGGGGGGTGTTGGGGGGTAGGGGGGAAGACGCTAGCTGTTCGTACGAAGACGTTTTGTTAAGATCATTACTACTGCTGCGCCGGAATATCAAACAGACCGATTACGCTGAAGGGCTGCTACGGAGGCGACCTGCAGTGTCTTGCCCGGCCTGAACCTCCTCCGTCTACTCTTGTTTCTCCTTCTTCTGTTTCTCTTCCTCCTACTTTTGTTTCTCCTCCTCCTTCTGTTCCTCCTCCTCCTCCTTCTGTTCCTCCTCCTCCTACTTTTGTTTCTCCTCCTCCTTCTGTTCCTCCTCCTCCTCCTCCTTCTGTTCCTCCTTCTCCTACTTTTGTTTCTCCTCCTCCTTCTGTTCCTCCTCCTCCTCCTTCTGTTCCTCCTTCTCCTACTTTTGTTTCTCCTCCTCCTTCTGTTCCTCCTCCTCCTACTTTTGTTTCTCCTCCTCCTTCTGTTCCTCCTCCTCCTACTTTTGTTTCTCCTCCTCCTTCTGTTCCTCCTCCTCCTTCTGTTCCTCCTTCTCCTACTTTTGTTTCTCCTCCTCCTTCTGTTCCTCCTCCTCCTACTTTCGTTTCTCCTCCTCCTTCTGTTCCTCCTCCTCCTCCTTCTGTTCCTCCTCCTCCTACTTTTGTTTCTCCTCCTCCTTCTGTTCCTCCTCCTCCTTTGGGTACTTATTATCTCTTCTACCTCCTCCAGTTTATTCCCTCCTTCACTTCTTCCTCCTCCTCCTCCTCCTCCTTCTCTCCTTACAGCTTCTAGTTATCATATTCTTAATAATCATTCTCTCTTTTTCTCCACTTTATTCCCTCCTTTTCTTCCTTCCTTCCTCTTTCTCTCCCTTCTTTCCTTCTTTCCTCTCCCTTTGCTTTTGGTTGTAATTGTATTCCTTCCTCCTTCTTCCTTCCTTTTTTTCAGAACGACGCACACACACACACACACACACACACACACCAGCACCCCGAAAAAGAGAGAAAAAGTCAAGCTCGGAAAGAAGAAAAAAAAAGGAATATAAGCTACAAGAAAAACATAAGGAGAGGGAGTGAAGAAAAGAGAGTGAAATATTGTGACGGGGATGGCGGGACGAGGCACCAATCTACCCAATCACACAGGTGGGGGGGGAGAGAGGAGGGAGAGGGAGAGCAGGAAAGGAAGGAAGCGATAGACAGGTGAGGAAAAATAAAGCAGTGTGGCATATTTTCCCTCCCCTCCTTTCCTCCTTTCCTCCTTCTCTCCCTCCCTCTCCCTCCCGTAAAAAAAAAGACCTTCCCAATCCAATCATTAAGTATGCAAAGAGAGAGAGAGAGAGAGAGAGAGAGAGAGAGAGAGAGAGAGAGAGAGAGAGAGAGAGAACGGAAAACACCAAAAAGTATAAAAAAAGCACAAACGAAAAAAATGTGAAAAAGCGAAAATGAAGATAATGAAAAACGAAAAATAAAAAAATAAAGAGGAAAACGAAGGTACACACACACACACACACACACACACACACACACACACACACACACACAAACACAGACACTCCTCTCTCCCTCCCCCCACCCATCCCTCCCCCCCCAACACAGGGCTTCCACATATCACTATCTTGCCCCTCTGAGCGCCGTTGCATGGGAGAGGAAGGAAGAATCTTAGCCAAACCATCGAACTGAGTATGCTAATGTGGGTTTGACTAGAGCATAATGCGGGACGCCGATGACCAAGCACCATTTGCATGAAACTACCATCAAATTATATCTAATCAGTCAAAGGGATCATTATGTATTCACTTCATAAGCATAAATAGGGTTAGCGAACGGTGGGGAGAGAGCGAGTGAGGGAGTGGGAGAGTGTGTGTGTGTGTGTGTGAGAGAGAGAGAGAGAGAGAGAGAGAGAGAGAGAGAGAGAGAGAGAGAGAGAGAGAGAGAGAGAGAGAGAGAAGAGGAAGTGCAAGAAAAAAAGCATGATAATGATTGGAAAACGACAAAAAGAAGAAGGAAAAACAAAAGAAATGAAAAAATTGAAGGTAGGAAAAATAGAAAAAAATGAAAAAGGAAAATAAAAAATGTAAGAAAGGGAAAATGAAGAGAAAAATAAGAGAAAAAAGTAAAAGATAATACATACACCACCACTATAAAATAAAACAATGAAAAACAGAAACAGAGAATAATAGAAAATACAAAAAAAGAAAACAAAAAAGAAAAATAACGTAACCACCCCAAAAAAAGGTAAAGCAAAAAATAAAAAGCAAATTAATCAAGGAATAAATAAATAAATAAAACGGATACAAAAACAACAACAACAACAAAAACACCTAATCCTTATCACGGACGCTCAGGAATGCTCGGTAAAAAATCATCATCATCATCATCATCAGCCGCCCAATCAATTACCCAATTATCACGGGGACAGTCTTTAAGGGAGGAGGAGGAGGAGGAGGAGGAGGGAAGAGGAGGAGGAGGAGGAAGGGGAAGGGAAAGGAAAGTGTGGTATGCAAGGACCCTCTAACCAGCCCACCACACACACACACACACACACACACACACACACACACACACACGTCAGTTTAACCTTCAGGATGAGTACGTTAAGGGTGTTACCGGTGTGTGTGTGTGTGTGTGTGTGTGTGTGTGTGTGTGTGTGTGTAAATAAAAAAAAGCAAATAATGAAAAATAAGAAGAAAAAAAAATGGCTAGAAACTGATAGGTGATGAAGCGAAAGGAGGAAGAAGGAGAAAGAGGAGAAGGATCGAAAATGTGGAAGAGGAAAAATAAAAGAAAATAGACACGAATGAAGAAAAAAAGAAGAATGAGGAGAAAAAAAAATAAAGACAGATAATGAAGAAAGGATAAAGACAGAGAGATGATGAAGTATTAGGAGGAAGAAAGAAAGGAAAAAAAGATAAGAATTGAGGAAGAAGGAAAAAGTAGAAAATAAGATGAAGAATAACGAAGAAAAAAGATGTTCTCCTCTCTCCCTCTTTCCTCCATCCCTCCGCAAGCTACAAGGAAGGAGAGAAAGAGATAGAGTGGAGAGATAAGTGCTGAGGAGAGAGATAGACAAATAAGACAAGAGAGAGAGAGAGAGAATTAAGAGAGAGTGGAGGAGTTAAGAGAAAAAAAAAGGGGGTTAAGAAGACGGAAGAAGAAAGGGAAGAAAGAAAAATAGCAAAGATAAGAAATCTGGAAATGCGAAAAAATAATAAAAGAAGAGGAAAAAGAATTAAGAAAAGAAGGAAAAGAGAGAGAGAGGAGAGACAGAGAGAGAGAAAAACAGAGAGACAGAGACAGACAGACAGAGAAGAGAGAAACACTGAGGCAGAGAGAGAGAAACAGAGACAGAGACAGACAGAGCTCCACATCCCCTTCTCTCTCTCTCCCCAATGTTTCTCTCTTCCCCTCCTTCACCGTCTTCTCTCCCACACACACAGACAGAGAAAAAACAGAGAAACAGACATAGGAGAGAGAAAAGAGAGACCAGAGCGCACGGCCGTAACAGAGAGGGAAGCATACTCTAATTTGCATCAAGAATTAAATTTCTCGCCAGACGCGGACAAATAGCGAACATTGTGTGGAACATCGCGCG
>NC_066560.1:8720042-8730042 GCF_024679095.1 Eriocheir sinensis
AAAAAGGGAGAAAGAAAAGGAAAAGGTAGAAAAAAGCGAAGGAAAAGACTAAAAAAACACACAAAAAAAGGGAAAAATGACAAGAAAACAGGAAAAAAATGAGAAAACAAAAAAATAATGCAATAAATAACCTCTTTCTCTCTCTCTCTCTCTCTCTCTCTCTCTCTCTCTCTCTCTCTCTCTCTCTCTCTCTCTCTCTCTCTCTCTCTCTCTCTGCACACCTGGCGGCGATGCGGGCAGGGCAGGTAACGAGGGGGCACAATGGGCGGGCATAAGCTCCTATTGATTAACCTGAGGCTCGCTGAGTGGTGTGAGTGGGCGGTGCGTGGGTGGCGGGGGGGGGGGGGTGAGGGGGGAGGTGAGGGGGGGAGGGTATGGTGTGAGAGAGACTGTGATGAGGTGAGAGAAAGAGGAGGAGGAGGAGGAGGAGAATGGAAGGGGAGGAAAGAGGAAAGGAAGAGGGAGACTGAAGGAGGAGGGAGGTAAAGGGGAAGGAGGGGGAGGACACGGGGGTGTAGGAGGAAGTGTTGTGAGAGAGAAGGTGAGGAAGTGAGAGAAGGAGGAGGAGGAGGAGGAGGAAAGGAGTGAGGAAAAGAGGGAAGAAGAGGGAGAAATTAAGGCGAGATAAAAACAGAGAGAGAGAGAGGGAGAGAGAGGGAGGGAGAGAGAGAGAGAAAGGGAGTGCATAGGTGAGGGAGAGAGACTGTACATGTGTTAGTGTGTGTGTTTGTGTGTATGTATATAAGAAAAAAAAACACTCAATCCATAAAAACACATCCTTAGTTCCTTCCATCCTTCCCTTTCTTTCCCCTATATACCCATACCTTCCTCCTCCTCCTCCTCCCTCCTCCCCCATGGTCGTGTCAAGGGGGGTGGGGGGTGGGGGGGGGTGATTGGCAGGTGTAAACTCCTTATTTACAGACCGTCGCCCATTACGCCATTAGCGCCATCACCGGGAACGAAATCTAACGAGGGACAACTGGATTTTATCTCGTCAATGTTTTATGGGACACGCGTTCCTGGAATTCCTAGCGCCCAGGCCTCCTCCTCCTTCTCCTCCTCCTCTTTTCCTCTTGCTGTCCCTTTCTGTCTTCCTACTTCCTCCTCTTCTTCCTCTTCGTCTTGTTGTCCCTACCTGTTCCTTTCCTTTCCTATCTTTCATTGTCCCATTTTTACTTTTGTGTTTTCTCCTCCTTCTCCTCCTCCTCCTCCTCCTTTTTGTCCTAATCTCTCTTCCTTCTTCCTGTTTCTTCTTATTGTCCCTACCTGTTCCATTTCCCTTCTTTTCTTTCATTGTTCCATTTTTCCTTTTGTTTCTCCTCCTCCTCCTTCCTCTATTCCTTCTCCTGTCTTATCTTTATCCCGCTCTTCCTTTTCCTCCTTCTCCTCTTCTTCCTTCTCCTTCATTTCTTATCCCTGTATTCCTTTTCCCTTCTTATCCTTCCTTGTCCCACTTTTCCATTTGTTTTCCCTCCTTTTCCTTCTCCTCCTCCTCCTCTTATCCCTCTCTCTCTTCCTTTTTCCTTTTTTATTTTTCATTCCGTCTCAATCTCCTCCTATTGTGTTTCTCTTAATCATCTTACTTTTCTTCTCCCTTCTTATCTTTTGTCCCACTCTTCCTCTTCTTCTGTAGTGTCTAATGTCCTTATCTCACATTCCTTTCTAATCTTCTTTCTTTGTTTTCCTCTATTTATCTTCCTTTCCCTTCTCTTCCTCTTCCTTATCTGCTCTTCCCACACTCTCTTCCGTACCCTTCCTTCCATTTTCCTCTATTTCTTTTATCTATTTTTTTCCCTCGTCCTCCTAGTCCTCATTCTTATACTGTTCCATCATTCTGCTCTTCCTCTTTTCCTCTTTTCTAGTCCTCATCTTCTCTGGCTTCATTTTCCTCTTTCTTAATCTGTTTCCTCTTCTCTCCTATTCTTCATTCTTCTTCTGTCTCATCCTCCTCCTCTTCCTCTTTTCTGTTCATCTTATTTAACTTTATTTTCCTCTTCCTTACTCTCCTTTCCCGTTTCTCTCTCTCTCTTCTCTATCTCGTCAAATCCTTTTATTTTTTTCATCTCCTTTACTCCATTTTCCTCCTCTTCCTTACTCCCCTTCACCTTCTCTTCCCCCTCTTCCCCTTCCTCTTTCCCTCCTCCTTCCTTCCTCCTCCCCTCCTCTATCTCGTCAACTCCTTTTATTTCTTTTCATCTCATTTAACTACATTTTCCTCCTCCTCCGTACTCTCCTTCCCTCTTCTCTCTTCCTCCTCTTTCTCCCCACCATTTCCTTTTATTATTTTTTTTTTTATTAATGTTCTTCACGTTGTTAGCGACTTGCCTACATTGTTGCATCGTGTTCCCTTTAATGATCTTATGCAACATTTTACGTAACACTTTTTTTTTACCTCGTTGTTTTTGCTTCTCGTGTCCCACCTTGTTCGGTAATTAAGATGACGTGTGTGTGTGTGTGTGTGTGTGTGTGTGTGTGTGTGTGTGTGTGTGTGTGTGTGCGTGTGTGCGTGTGTGTGTGTTTAGCATATTCTCTATCTAATTCCTTCCTCATTTCTTCTTTTTCTCCCTTCCTTCTCTTCTATTACCTAACTTTTCCTCCTCCTCCTCCTACTCCTCCTCCTCTTCCTCTTTCTCATCTCCTCCTCTATCTTCTAACCTTACTTTTCACTCCCTTATCCTTCCTTACCCTCTTCTTTTCCCTTCCTTATACTTCCTTCTTTCCTCCCTCCCTTATCTCTCCCTTCCCTCTTCTCCCTTGCCACTTTCACCATCTCCTTCCCTTCCTTGCCCTTTCCCTCCCTTTCCTATATACCCTCTCCCTCTCTTCCTTGCCCCCTTTTCCTCTCTCCTTCCTCTTCCCTCTTTTACCTTCCCCTTTCCTCCTCTCCTTCCTCTCCCTTTCCTCCCTTGCTTCCCTCACCACCTTCCCTTCGCTGCCATTTCCCTCTCTTCCTTGCCCGTCCCACCTCCTTCCTCCCCCTCCCTCCTTCCCCCTTGCCCTTCACAAGAGTACCACACATTATCATAACCAATGAATTTTAATTACGCCGCGTGTCTTGGTACTCTTAGAATGGAAATGTAGACGTCCTCCAATCAGCCGTATTAATGAAATATTTTCTGCCCGTCTCCGTATGACTCTCATCTCCATATATTACACGCTGTTTCTTCTTATACATGTCTGTCTGTCTGGCCGATTACTTGTCTGTTACGCTCTTCTTGTTCTTTATAAATCAACTGTCTGTCTGTTTGTCTGTTTGGCTGTTCGATTATATGTCTGTTTTTATACATCAACTGTCTGTGTGTCTGTCTGTCTGTCTGTATCTGTTACACTATCTTTTCTATACGTCAACTGTCTGTCTGTTAGTCTGTCTGTATACTTGTCAGTTTCTCTGCTACACTGCTTCACTAAATATGTCTGTTGTCTGTCTAAGGAAATGCGATTCTCTTCTTTTTTTAATTATTTTGTTTTATATTTTTTTCTTTCAGCAATCCCTTCATTTGATTTTTTTTCGTCAGTCTGTCAATGTACACACTCTCTCTCTCTCTCTCTCTCTCTCTCTCTCTCTCTCTCTCTCTCTCTCTCTCTCTCTCTCTCTCTCTCTCTCTCTCTCTCTCTCTCTCTCTCTCTCTCTCTCTCTCTCTCTCTCTGTTTCTCTCTCTATCTAACACTCACACCCACCCACACACACACCACCACACACCACCACCACCACCACCACCTCCAACTAACTCATTAATTGCTGTCTATTTATTCAACCTCGAAATGTCTAGTTTATTAACCCTCGTCACACACCTGTAGAGTCCTCCCCTTACCTGCATAATCTCCCTCCCTCCCTTCTTCCCTCCCTTCTTTTAACCCTTCACCTCCTACCTCAGTGGAATCCATCTCTCTCTCTCTCTCTCTCTCTCTCTCTCTCTCTCTCTCTCTCTCTCTCTCTCTCTCTCTCTCTCTCTCTCTCTCTCTCTCTCTCTCTCTCTCCTTTCGCTTATTTCCACGTCTCTCTTAATTCCTTCTCTTCATCAATCATCCTCTTCATCAATTATGTTTCTCTCTCTTTCTCTCTTTCTCTGTCTCTCTCTCTCTCTCTCTCTCTCTCCCACCTTCGTTTCTTAATTTGCTTCATCCCTCGTTTATCCCTTTCTTTGTACATGTGTTCCTTTGTTTTGGCTTCTCTCTCTCTCTCTCTCTCTCTCTCATTTCTATCTCTCTTTCACTCACTCTCTTTTTCTCCTCACATCTTTTTTTTCTCTCATTTCTATCTTCTCATTTTCACTTTCACTCTCTTTTTCTTTTCCCATCTTTTCTCCATCCTTTCTATCTCCTATTTCTCTCACTTTCCCTTTCTCTTTTTTCTCTTCCCTTTTTTTTCTCCTTTATTTCCATCTCTTTCTATCCCTCTTATTCACTTCCTCATCTCACTCTCTCTTTCTCTCTCTCTTATTTCTCTCTCCTCTTTCCCTTACTCTCACTCTTTTTCTTCTCGCCTCTCTCTCTTCCATCTCTCCGGTAGCATCTTCACTTTCACTCTCGTTTTCTCTTCCCCACCTCCCTTCCTCTCTCCCATCTCATCTGTAACACCTGAGCTCAAAGGGTTACCTATGACCCTGTACCTCCTCACCTGGCCACGTGACTCACCGACCTGCCAATTAGCACCAGGTAATGATCAGGTAACCCACGAAAAATAACACCTGTATTTACCTGAGTGTATGTACGGGGGAGGGGGGGGAGAGGGGGTGTAAGTTGTGTGTGTGTGGGGGGGGGGGAGGTGGATGGATATAAAGTACACACGAAATTTATGAATATTTAAAATGATACGTACAAACACACATACACACATACATACATACATACATACGTAGAAATGAAAAGAAACAATGAAAATAAGCAAATCATATACTATCTAAGCGTGAGAGAGAGAGAGAGAGAGAGAGAGAGAGAGAGGAGAGTGGTGGGAGGCCTCCAAGACGACTGGCCTCCCTCCGTATTGACCTGCTCTCTCTCTCTCTCTCTCTCTCTCTCTCTCTCTCTCTCTCTCTCTCTCTCTCTCTCTCTCTCTCTCTCTCGCAAGTATGAATTTCGCCAACACGTGTTCAGATAATTATTACAAGTTCCATTTTCTTTTTTGTTCTGTCGATCTTTTAATATTTATCGTTATTATTATTACTATTATTATTATTATTATTATTATTATTATTATTATTATTATTATTATTATTATTATTGAGGCGAAGTATTTCTCACCATATATCATGATTAGGGATTTCCAACGTCTCTCTCTCTCTCTCTCTCTCTCTCTCTCTCTCTCTCTCTCTCTCTCTCTCTCTGCACCCTTAACGAACCCTTTTTATGGTCGAACGTAAAGAAAAAACAAAATAAAATTATAATGAAAGACAAACACGAGGATCTGGGGACACTGCAGTAAAAGTCGACACCTCTCTCTCTCTCTCTCTCTCTCTCTCTCTCTCTCTCTCTCTCTCTGGCGGTAGTAGGGAAAATTATGGCATCCTCCTCTTTCTCTCTTTCCTCCTCCTCCTCCTCCTCCTCCTCCTCCTCCTCCTCCTCCTCTTCCTCTTCCTCCTCCTCGTTTACTTAAAAAAAGGTGAGGGCGCGTGAAGGTGTAAAATAACAGCATCCATATGTAAGGGTCGAGTTAAGGTGTGTGTGTGTGTGTGTGTGTGTGTGTGTGTGTGTGTGTGTGTGTGTGTGTGTGTGTGTGTGATAGGAGGGTTCGTGAAATATGCTCTGTCAGTCGTCAACTCGAGAGGAGGAAGAGGAGGAGGAGGAGGAGGAGGAGGAAGAGGAGGAGGAAGTATGGGACAGCGGAGGAATTTCGAGGAAGTTTTTAAATACTCGAAATCTTGCCAACAACAACAACAACAACAACAACAACAGCAACAACAAAGAGAATCATGAAAAAAAATTGACGTAAGAAAAATTTGCATTACCTAAAACCACAACTAACACAATCACGTCCACCACCACCAACAACAACAAAACAAACAACAAACACAGAAAAAAACAACAACAACAAAAAAACAATCAAATCAACTTTCGTAACACTTTCCCGTCATACAAAACTAAAAACTCAAACTTCAAGACTCAAAACAAACCACCAACTATCCCTTAACCAAACCAAACCAAACCCAACCCAACCATACCCAAAGAACCAAGCCTCACAACCAAGCCATCCAACCTGACCCACACCCAACCCAACCCAACCATACCCAAAGAACCAAGCCATCCAACCAGACCCACACCCCCAACTCAACCCAACCATACCCAAAGAACCAAGCCTCACAACCAAGCCAACCAACCAGACCCACTCCCATACCCAGACCCACAAGACACACCCAGAGCATCTAGCACCCGGAAAACGCCTTATGTTCGTGTTAAGAGCTCGTGGCGGCGGCGGCGGGGACGGGCGGATGGGAGAGTGGGAGAGAGAGAGAGAGGAGAGGAGAGGAGAGGAGAGGAGAGGAGCAACAGCATCAGCATCTTGGGAGGCTGGCGGATGGATACGAGGCACGCGAGATGACGAGATGCTTTCACCTTCGTTCTCATCATGCTAGTCACTTGGTCTCATGGCGGCGGTGACAGCGGGCATCACACGGCCGCAAGAAGCCAGGACGCGCGGGAGATGGAGAGAGAGAGCAAGGAAGAGAGAGGGAGGGAGATGCATGATGCTGGGATGAGGGAAACGGAGAAGAGTGGGAGAAAAGAAGATGGAGAAAGGGAATAGAATGTGTAGAGTGCTTTGAATGAGGAAATGAGTGAGAGAGGGAGGGAGATGCATGATGCTGGGATGAGGGAAACGGAGAAGAGTGGGAGAAAAGAAGATGGAGAAAGGGAATGAGATGTGGAAAGTGCTTTAAATGAGGGGGTAGATAGAGAAAGCTAAGGAAAGAGAAGGAAAGAGGGAAAGAGAAATGTGTCGAGTACTGGGATGAGGATAAAGAAGAGGAGTGGGGAAAAAAGAGAGGATGGGAAGAGCAAGGGAATGAAAGGGAATGAGAGAAAAGAAAGGAGTAAAAGAGGGGATAGGAAGACAAGGGCAGGAAGGAAAGAAATGAAGAGTAGCGGAAAGAAGAAGAGGGGAAGAAAAGGAGGAAGATGAGGAGAGTGAGGAAAGAGAGAAAAGGATAAAATGAGAAGAGAGAGAGAGAGAGAGAGAGAGAGAGAGAGAGAATATAAGCGGTCTCATGGTACGGGTTATCATATTCAGACTGAGGGCGGGATGCTGGTGATGCTGAGGCTGATCTGCTGAGTCGAGATGACATGAGATGCTGAGTAAATCGTTTTGCTGAGGATACATAGGTCTGTCTGTCTGATAGTAACGGGACACACACACACACACACACACACACACACACACACACAGAGGGGAGAGCGATAAAGGCTGAAGTGGAATAGGTACAGTAGGAGGAAGACTAGGAGGAGGAGGATGAGGAAGAGCTGTGCCGGACAAGAACGAGGCTGACTGGACAGAAAACGAGAGTGTAAGTGGGAAACGGTGAGACAGATATATCACGAGGGGAGGAACGACACACACACACACACACACACACACACACACACACACACACACACACGCAATAAGACCCCTGACCGTGAAGCCGTCCTCCTCAACCTCCTCTTTCCTCTTTTCTCCCTTTAATGTTCCCTCTTTTCTCCTCCTCCTCCTCCACCACCATCATCTACTATACCGTCCCCTCCTCTTGCTACCCCTCCTCCTCCTCCTCCTCCTCCTCGTCCTCAAGCATGACAGACAGGCTGGCGTCACCGTGAGCCCCGCCAGGATTGTTACATATCTCAGCTCTGGATGTTGCTGACAAGGATCCATGTTGGGTTCCATCTTATCTCTCAGGATTTCCAGGCGGCGACCAATCACGTGAAGAGATGCTGGACTGGAAGCTGCTTTTGCCACACGCGGAGTCCGGAATTTCCACGCGCCCTGCTTTCCTCCTTCCCCGGCGTCTGGAGGAGGACTCAAGCAGCCGAGGAGGGGTGTTGAGGGGTGCTGCGTCCCCCTTCACCCCTTCCCAGCGCCCCCCCGCCAGCAGACCCGAGTGCAGGGAGGAAATAACCCGACGTCTGAGGATTCCAGGCAAAATTCCAAGACGGAGCACCGACCAATCCGCGGCGTCGGCTGTTCCCGAGCATCCAGGGAGTGAGGTGTCGCCCGCCCGCGCCTTGGGAATCGCCGACTTGGAACCTGGAACCTGGAACTTGGAACGCGGGGCCAAGGTCATGACGGGCACTTGTCTTCTTCGCGTTGCTGTTGTGTTGTTGGAGATGTCTGTCTGTCTGTCTGTCTGTCTGTCTGTCTTATACTTTCTCACGCCAACACCACGGATAGATAGACCGAGAGCGAGAGCGAGAGAGAGAGAGAGAGAGAGAGAGAGAGAGAGGCCTCCCCGTCTGTCTGTCTGGTCGAACGAGGATTTTTATCACACCTTTTTTTTCAGCCGTTTCACTGTTTCTCTCTCTCTCTCTAGCTCTCTCTCTCTCTCTCTCTCTCTCTCTCTCTCTCTCTCTCCTTGTTATTTCTCGCCCACACACACTTCCTGGTTTCAATTTTCTTCCTGTTTACATTTCCTGTCTCTCCCTCCACCTCCTCCTCCTCCTCCTCCGCCTCCTCCTCCTCCTCGTCCTTCTCTTCCTCCTCCTCCTTCCACCCTTCATCACCGTCACATTAGCCTCCGCCACTGAAAGGACTCATCTTTCTTTTTAATTTTAGGAAACCTTCGTCGTATACCACAGCGGGGATCATTAGCGAGCACCCACCTGCCACCCACCACCTCCCACCTACACACCCACCTACAACCACCACCACCACCCACCTATCTACACACCCATCTACACCCACCACCATCACCTATCTGCACCGACCTATCCCCCTGTCACGCCCACCTATCATCCACTTACACCCATCTACATGTACTTACCCCCCACTTACACTCATCTACACTCACCTGTACACCCATCTACACCCACCTACCACCCACTTAAGGGCCCATCACCACCACCATCACCAGTCACCATCTCCCACTAGAATCATCACCACCCATCCATCTACATCCCATCACCACCACTAGGAATCACCATCATCACTATATAGTTCACAATCACCACTTAAAGTCATCACCCAACTATCAACATCCACTCTCACCACTACCACCATCACCACCATCACCAGGGGAGGCAAAACAGCACATCCAACCTTAAAGAAAAACACCCAAACCCATCTCGACATCACCACAACATCCTCCTCCTCCTTCTTTTCTTCTCGCCGTCTTCCTCCTCCTCCTCCTCCTCCTCCTCCTTCTTCTCCTTCTTCGGTATAT
The DNA here is from genome assembly GCF_024679095.1 of Eriocheir sinensis. Taxonomy (NCBI): domain Eukaryota; kingdom Metazoa; phylum Arthropoda; class Malacostraca; order Decapoda; family Varunidae; genus Eriocheir; species Eriocheir sinensis. Next base: position 8,729,387 of record NC_066560.1, read on the forward strand.
TGACGGCGTGAGGCAGGCGTCCCGTCACTATAGCAACACTGGACAACACCGTCGGTATTCCCAACCCCAGGACCCGCCCCCCCTCCCTCCCCCCTTTGGAATGGCCTCGCGAGAACATTTCCGTGGGGCCGCCGGGGGTGCAGGAGGCCAGGGAGACGCCCGCCGGAGCCCAGACTCGTAAGTTAGCCAGCGCAACGGCCTGCCCAGGGAGGGGAGGAGAGGGCCAGGCGGAACGGGGTGGGCGCGAAGCCAAAATGCGAAGGTTGGGACGCCTCCTCCTCCTCCACTACCACCGCCAACTCCTCCTCCTCTTCCTCCTCCTCCTCCTCCTCCTCCTCGTGATCAATATTGACTATGTTCTATTCGCAGGTAAAGTTCGGGTCAGCCCAGCGATGGACGGCCGGGGAATAGACGAGTTTCTTACGTGTATTTTTCTTGTACTCTCACTCACTCTCCCTCTCACTCTAACTCTCACTCTTCTTTTTTGGTGTGTCCGTGCGCGCGTTCAAGTAGCGTAAAGGACACTAATCATTAACGTAACGTACGGGAGGGAGAGAGGGAGGGATGGAGAAGGAAGAGGAGGAGGGAAAGTGGGGGAGAGAGGGGGAGAGGAAACAATAGAGAGGGAGGGGGAGGAGTTGGAAAGCAAGGAGAGT
>NC_066560.1:8732542-8760042 GCF_024679095.1 Eriocheir sinensis
GAAACCCAGACAGACAGACAGACACAGCGAAGCCAACAGGTACACTACACGTTCCATACCACTCAGCAGAGGTTGGTCAGGTGTATACACGTCTAATACGAGAGGTCAGCGCTGACTACTTGACCTCCTGACCCCGCGCTGATGAGAGGTCAAACACAGCATGACAGAATTAAACACGGTGAAGCGAAGCCATACTCTTTTTTTTTTTATTTCCTTTTGACCAAACGGCAAATCGTGCGCCTAATGACTCTTTTTTGTTTTATCGTGAATCATTTTTGGGTTTTGGGTTTATGATTGATTGCTTTTTTTCTAGTTTCGTATTTTTTCTCAATTTCGTTTTTGCCTCCATCGATTAAGTGAGTGAGTGAGTGAGTGAGTGAGTTAGTGAGAGAGTGAGTCTGTAAGTGAAAGACAGACAGACAGACGGATAGACAGAAACACAAATATACAAACAGACAGACAAACAGGGAAGAAAGGGAGGAAAGAGGAATGAAACAGGTAGGTAGGTAGGTAGGAAGGTAGGCAAAGGGCGAAAGGAAGGGAGAGAAAAAATTATAGAAGGGAGGTCGAAAGAGAGGAGAGGGCAGAGAGAGACAGAGAGAGAAGGCCAAGAGAGAGGGAGAGAAAGGGACGGTCGAGAAAGAGAAGAGAGTAGAGAAGGCAGAGAGAGAAGAGGATGCCGAAAAAGAGAGAGAGATGGACGGTCGAGAAAGAGAGAGAAGGACGGTCGAGGGAGAGAGAAGAGAGAAGGGAGGAGAAGGAGTAGGAAAAGGAGGAAAGGAAGGAGAGGATAGGATACACAGGATAGCGAGGCGGGGAGGAGGTCGATAACAGCCCTTTGCCTGGCCCTCCCGCCGCCTCCCAGGGACCTTGTAACTCCTTCACTTTCAGGGATATCGCGACAGAATCTCCGCGGCCCGAGTCCTGCTGTGAGGGGGACGCGGGGAGATACACACACGACCACCGAACGCTCTAAACGGGCTGAACGAGCGACGCGGTGGACGAGTGTGTGTGTGTGTGTGTGTGTGAGGGGTGGGTGGGGGGGGGAGGTTGGTGTGTGCATGTGTTCGTGTGTGTGTTAGGGATGCTGAGGAAGAAGATGAGAAGGAGGAGGAGGAGGAGGAGGAGGTGCAGGTAAGGAAGAGTTTGGTTGCTGAAGAGAAGAAAAAGGAGAATAGTAAATGGAAGAAGAAGAAGAAGAAGAAGAAGAAGAAGAAGAAGAAAGAAGAGAAGAAGAAGAAGGAAAAAGAAGAGTAAGAAATCAAAAGAGGAAGAAAAGAAGAGGGAGAAAAGAAGGAAGACGTTGGTTACAGTAGAGAATAAAAAGGAAAACAGTAAATGGAAAAGGAAGTAAAGTAGAAGGAAAGAAAACAGAGGAGTAAATAATATAAAAAGAAGAAAAGAAGAGAGAGAAGAGAAGGGAGAGAGCATGACCTAGTAAGTGAGGAGGAGGAGGAGGAGGAGGAGGTAAGAGGAGTGAGTGAATGTGTGAGAGGGAGGGAGGGAGAGAGGGAGGAAGGGAGGGAGGGGGAGGGAGTAAAGGAGAGGAGGAGGTAGCGGGGCCTGTTCTGAGAAGCTGCATTGGAGAGAAGATAAACAAACTCGAGCATTGGAAGAAGTCATCTCCACTCTGAGATGGCCCATTAAACAACGACGGGAGGAGGAGGAGGAGGAGGAGGAGGAGGAAGAACAGTAAGGGATGATAATGACCCAGAAGAAAGCAGAAAGGAAAGAAGAGGAGTAAAAAGCGGTAGAACTGTTAACTCTTATCTTCTTTTATTAACCTTTTATCTATCTTCCTGAGGCGTGGGAGAGAAGGAAGTAAAGAAAATGTAAACGCCAAGTAAAAACAATATAAAAAAAACACACTCACGAAGCTATTCTTAGGAGTCAAACAAAGCCAAGAAGATATAAAACCAAACCGAAGTACTCCCCCTCCCCCTCCTCCTCCTCCTCCTCCTCCTCGCCAGCAGGTCTAGGTCTCGAGACAATTAAAATCGTCCTCACCTCGCTGCTGACGCCACCCGATGCAGCTGCTGACGAAGACCACTCTTTTGTCAATCGTCCGAACTCACTTCCTCGACGCCACGGGAAAGGAAAGACTGTTGTTGTGTGCTGTGTGTGCGTGTGTGTGTGGGGTTGGGGGGTTGGGGGGGGTCACTTCCCTTCGTCCTCGCCTTCGTCTGCCTTGCCAGTACCTCATTTTCTCCTCCTCCTTCTCCTACTTGTTTTTATACCTCATTTCCTCTTCTTCTTCCTCCTCCTCAACCTTCTTTTCTCGGGTCGCCTCCTTCTTTTGTTTTTCCTTCTGCTTCTTTCTCTCTCCGCTGCAGGGGAGGCGAGGCGGCGCTCCTGCTGGCCCCGGAGCGTCACGGCGGAGGATCTCTTAAATATTTAGCGGCGGCGGCGGCAAGCAAACATGAATAGCGAATTTCCTCTCCGTCATTAGCGTCATGGTTTCGTTGTCTTCGGCGTTTTCTTTCTCTATGACGCACAACGATGCTTTCTCTTCCTCGTTCCTTTCCTCTCTCTCCTACTCCTTCCTTTTCCTCTTGGTCTCTTCAGCGTTACTCTCTATTTTTGTTTCTTGTTTCGTTTTCTTCGGCGTTTTCTTTCTCTATGACGCTCAACGATGCTTTCTCTTCCTCCTTCCTTTCCTCTCTCTCCTACTCCTCCTTTTCCTCTTGGTCTCTTCAGCGTTACTCTCTATCTTCGTTTCTTGTTTTGTTTTCTTCGGGGCTTCCTTCCTTTCTTCCTCTTCTCTCTCTCCTACTCCTCTCCCCTCTGTCTCTCCCCGGTTAGCGTGCCTCGCCGTTATTCTCTACTTTATCTTCCTCTCTCGGTTCGTGTTCGTGCGTCTCGCCTCCGCCTCTCGGTCTCCCGCTGGGCGTCCAAGGTCCCCCACACACGCTTCCTCGTCGCAACACAAGGCAAATTGGTTCTCATTACGCCTCAGCATCCACTAAGCAACGTTCCCGCCCTCCCCTGTGACGACCTGACCCCCCCTCCTCCCCCTCCCCCTCCTCCTCCTCTACTACCATGATTACAGACAGCCAGCAGAACGAACAGCAGTAGCAACAACATCAGCAGCAACAGCAGGCCGTGATACCTCCTCCCAGCGGCCTCGCCTCATCAGCAGTCATCCCTCCCGCCCCTGGGCCGCTCCGGTGGGGTCCTGCCGCCCTCCTAACCCTTTCCCCTCCCTCCTAAAGCGACCTGGAGACCGCCGTGCATCAGGAGACGACACAACAACGCACAAGGTCGTTCCTCAGACAGGTCTCGGTGTTGGTGTGTTGTGGAAAGTGTTTTTTGTTTATTGTATCGACAGTTCTTGGGGACGAAGGGTTATATATCGCTCCGGCCGTCCTCTTTTTCTCCGCGTGTGTATCGATGTGGGGACCTTCGCGTCGTCGCTTTGTTGTTCCTCCCTGACGATGATGGGTGGCGTGGCGTGCGGTGCCGTGACCCCCGCGAGCTGTTGTGACCCGCGGAGTGTGGGCGAGGAGGAGGAGGAGGACGTGAGGGCCGTGTTGTTTGGCCGCTGTTGCGTCTCCAGGTGCCTCCGCAGGGCCACGACGCTTGATTTGTTTGGCCGCGCCGTGATGAGTGAGCCGCTGCTGTGTTGCGTTAAGCCTTCAGGAGACACTCGTGAGCCAGCGGGAAACAACAGCCCCGACCCACCCCTCCTCCGGCCCCAGAGAACCCCGTCCTTCACCCCCTCGAGAGCTGCTCACATGAGGTAGTCTGATAGCAGGTCAATAGCCTCTCGGAAGCCACCTGTGACGCTCAAAAAGGCACTGAACTCAAGAACGATGAAACAAGAGAAAGGCAAAACCAGGAGGAAAGAAGATAAAAAACATGAATTCGTACAAGTTATAATAATGAGATGATAAACTATGAAACAAGAGGAAGGGAAAACCAAGGGGACGAAAGAACGATGAAAACTATGAATTCGTAGAGGTGATGGGTAGTTTTATGAGCCTAATGATAGTTGACGAGGATTCTGAACCTTGACCGTGAAAAAAACACATGAGAACGCGATTAACGCCCTATTTGGCCTTTGGAAATTGATGATGTGAATGGCGGAAGCGTCGACCACTGTAACCTAACCTAACCTAACCCCTTTATGACTTACAATTCTCGCCATGGGTAGTTTTATGAGCCTGGCGATGAACCACTTTTTCGGCCTTTGGAAGTTGGTGATGTGAATGGCAGAAGCGTCGACCACTGTAACCTAACCTAACCTAACCCCTATTATGACTTAAAATCCTCGCCATGGGTAGTTTTATGAGCCTGGAGATATTTTGACGAGGATTCTGTACCTTGAACGTGAAAAAACACTTATGAGAACGCGATTAACGCCCTATTTGGTCTTTGGAAGTTGGTGATGTGAGTGGCGGAAGCGTCGACCACTGTAACCTAACCTAACCTAACCTAGCCTAACCCCCATTACGACTTACAATTCTCGCCATGGGTAGTCTTATGAGCCTCCCGATGACCCCTATTCGGTCTTTGGAAGTCGGTGAGGTGAATGACGGAAGAGTCTTGAGAGCCGTATTACTGAACATTTCGTTGCCAAAGTTCACATAATTTCCAAGGCTTTCGTAGGAGTTTGGGGCATTTCCAGAAGTACTTTTACGACCCTGGTGGTAGTTTGACCCTTCTTCTGTACCGTGAACCTAAAGAAACACTCATTAGAACCCGATTGACCCCCTCTTTGTCCTTAAGATATAGCTGATGAGAAAAGCGAAAGTGTAATACCGACCTGAGAGCCCCGACCATGCAGTAACCTAACCTAACCTAACCTAACCTAACCTAACCTAACCTAACCTAACCTCACCTCACCTCACCTAACCTAACCTAACCTAACCTAACCTAACCTAACCTAACCTCACCTCCCCCCTCACGACGCACTACTCTCAGCGCTATAAATTCTCCGGTTGTTTTCACGTCTCCACGCTCGATCGGGTGTCGGCCGCTAAGTGTTCTGGAGCAGTTGTCGGCCGCGGCGGAATTTATGGCGAGGTGTTTTGAAGCCTCGTAATTGGAAAGGTTAATCGATGTTTTGGAAGTCGCCTTGAGGGGTCGTGAATGGCGCCCCCGCTGATGTTTCAATAATAATAATGATCGATGGGAGGGAGGGAGGGAGAGAGGGAGGCAAAACACGACGACGACACGACAACAACATGACACGACACGACGTACACGACAGGCTAAGGAGGGCAAGAAAGGGAAATGAGGGGAGAGTTGTGAAAAAAGGGGGAAGGGGAGATGGGTAGGAACGAGGAAGGGGAAAGGGGAGGTGAAGGGGTGAATGGGCATTTAAGGATTACAAGAAAAGAAAATGAGGGGAGTGTAAGTAGAGAAAAACAAGAAAGGGGGAGGAGGGAGTGGAGCCGTGGAAGGGGAGAGGGGAGGAATGGGGAGAAGGAAAGAGGGGTAGGTTAAGGGGCGTGCCGTGCTGGGTCATGGACGAGAGGGTAAAAATAAACAGAGAAGGTCCTTGTTTTTGCCTTGAGGGACTCCCATTACCTCCACTTCTTACCCCCTCTCCTTGGCCGCCACCACCACCACCACCACCTGTCCCAAAATTCACCTGACATAAAGAAGATTCGTGACTCATTTTCTTCTCTCCTTTCCTTTCCTTTCCTTTCTCTATCTTTTCTCTACCACCAAAAATATGTCACTTCACTCACTTCTTCTGCCCCGTATAAAATAAAGGGAGTGAGAAAAAGAGAGAGAGAGAAAAAAAGGAAGCAAAAAGAGAGATAAACGAAACCAGGCTCACTTATCAGCAACATTTTCCGATGATCAATTTGACACACACACACACACACACACACACACACACACACACACACACGCTTTGTTGTCGTTGTTGTTGTTGTTGTTGTCACCACTGCCACAGGTCGCCAGCGGACTGAATGACTGACGGACTGGCTGACTGGCCGGCCGATCGCAATAATTTCTGGTAATACAATCCATTTGCACTCATTATGTACAGCCATTTGGATAATCAAGCTACGAGAGGAGGAGAGGAGGAGGAGGGAGGGGGAGGAAAAGAGGGAGAAAAAAGCGACTATTAATGTGACCGCTCGGGAGTTAAAAAAGTGAATGGGAAATTTAGTTTTGGGAAAATAAGAAGACTAAGGTCGGTAATATCAGACGCTCCCGCCTCGCACGCCAACTATATTCAAAGGCCCAAAAAAGGAGATTGATCGGGTTCTCATGAGTGCTCTTTTAGGTTCATGGTACAGAAGAAGGGTCAAACTACCTCCAGGGTCATGAAACTATCCCTGGAAATGCCCCAAATCTCCTAAGAAAGCCTTTCACGTTAACTATTCTCAAAGGCCCCCAAAAAACGAGATTAATCGCGTTCTAATGAGTGTTTTATAGTTCATGGTACAGAAGAAGGGTCAAACTACCTCCAGGGTCATGAAACTATCCCTGGAAATGCCTCAAACTCCTAAGAAAGCCTCGCACGCCAACTATATTCAAAGGCCCAAAAAAAGGAGATTAATCGTGTTCTAATGAGTGTTTTAAAGTTCATGGTACAGAAGAAGGGTCAAACTACCTCCAGGGTCATGAAACTATCCCTGAAAATGCCTCAAACTCCTAAGAAAGCCTCGCACGCCAACTATATTCAGAGGCCCCAAAAAAGGAGATTGATCGGGTTCTAATGAGTGTTTTATAGTTCATGGTACAGAAGAAGGGTCAAACTACCTCCAGGGTCATGAAACTATCTCAGGAAATGCTCAAAACGCCTATGAAAGCCTTGTCACGTCAACTACTTTCAGAGGTCCACAAAAAGGAGATTAATCGTGTTCTAATGAATGTTTTAAAGTTCATGGTACAGAAGAAGGGTCAAACTACCTCCAGGGTCATGAAACTATCCCTGGAAATGCCTCAAACTCCTAAGAAAGCCTCTCACGTTAACTATTCTCAAAGGCCCCCAAAAAACGAGATTAATCGCGTTCTAATGAGTGTTTTATAGTTCATGGTACAGAAGAAGGGTCAAACTACCTCCAGGGTCATGAAACTACCTCAGGAAATGCTCAAAACGCCTATGGAAGCCTTGTCACGTCAACTACTTTCAGAGACCCAAAAAAAGGAGATTAATCGGGTTCTAATGAGTGTTTTAAAGTTCATGGTACAGAAGAAGGGTCAAACTACCTCCAGGGTCATAAAACTATCTCAGGAAATGCTCAAAACGCCTATGGAAGCCTTGTCACGTCAACTACTTTCAGAGGTCCACAAAAAGGAGATTAATCGGGTTCTAATGAGTGTTTTAAGGTTCATGGTACAGAAGAAGGGTCAAACTACCTCCAGAGTCATAAAACTACCCCTGGAAATGCCCCAAATCTCCTAAGAAAGCCTTTCACGTTAACTATTCTCAAAGGCCCCCAAAAAACGAGATTAATCGCGTTCTAATGAGTGTTTTATAGTTCATGGTACAGAAGAAGGGTCAAACTACCTCCAGGGTCATGAAACTACCTCAGGAAATGCTCAAAACGCCTATGAAAGCCTTGTCACGTTAACTATTCTCAGAGGTCCACAAAAAGGAGATTGATCGGGTTCTAATGAGTGTTTTAAAGTTCATGGTACAGAAGAAGGGTCAAACTACCTCCAGGGTCATGAAACTACCTCAGGAAATGCTCAAAACGCCTATGAAAGCCTCTCACGTCAACTATATTCAAAGGCCCAAAAAAAGGAGATTGATCGGGTTCTAATGAGTGTTTTAAAGTTCATGGTACAGAAGAAGGGTCAAACTACCTCCAGAGTCATAAAACTACCTCAGGAAATGCTCAAAACGCCTATGGAAGCCTTGTCACGTCAACTATTCTCAGAGGGCCCCCCCAAAAAAGGAGATTAATCGAACAAGGAACCATATCACACCATTCCCAACCTCCCCATCACACCCACGTCACCATACTCTTCTTCCCCAACCATTCACCCATTTCCTCACCCATCACCCAATTTCCCCCCCAAAGAGACACCCACGAAAAAACGAGTCCAACCCATCCCTTCTCACCCTAATCACACCCTCACCAAAAGACACACCACGTCACCCTCTCCAAACCTCTCACACCGCTCACCCATTCCCCTCACTCCCCAAAAAAGGCATCAACCGAAAACAAGCCCAACCATCTACTTCTCCCCATCTCCCACCTCCTCCCCCCAGGTCTGTGGCACCCGTGGGAATCCCCGTGGAGGAGGGCGCTGTCCCACAATGCCATAAAACCCGCGCCCGTCTCCCTACACAACAATATGGGACAATCTTTCCCCGCGGGCGTCCCCTCCCTGGCTACACCTGATCAGAAATTCCAGTGTCGAAGCTTATGATCCGTACGATATCAATAGAAAACCATCACAGAGCCATTGTGTAGCGAGGGGGGCGGGGGGCGGCCTGGGATGTTGATAGTCTCCTGGGGAAGTGCGGAGAGAGGGGAGACGAGGGAGGTAGAGAGAGGGGAGAGGTGGAGGGATGCAGAGGAAGGAAAAAACAGAGGGGAGGTGAGGGAGGGAGAGAAAGGGAGGTAAGGGGAAATAGGGGAGGGGAGATGAAGGCGGGAGAGGGCGGGAGAAAGAGGGGAAAAAAGATGGGAGGTAAGGAAGACCTGGGGAGGATAGGAAAACAGAGGGAGTGAGAGGAGGAAAAAGGGGAGAGAGAAGTGGAGAGAGCTGAACGAGAGGGAGAAAAAAAAGAGGGGAGGTAAGGGAGGGAGAGGAGGTAGAGGGAGGTAGGAAAAAGACATAAGGAAGGGGAGAACAAGGTGAGGGGGAGACACAGAGGGGATTGGGGAGAGAGGGGAGAGAGGGGAGATGGTGTTAGTGAGAGCAGCGGCGGGGAAAGAAGGGACTAGGGAGAGTGAGGGTGAGAGGATGATAGTGGGCGGGATCGAGATGGATGTTACGGATGGTGCAGAGAGAGAGAGAATGCTGAGAGGAAGAAAGAAACACGATGATAATAGAAAACGGGATATGGGGTGAGGTCGTAGAAATAATGAAGTAAGGAGATGCAGTTATTTATTTATTTTATTTTATTTTTTTATTTTACAACAAAGGAGACAGCTCAAGGCCACAAAAAAAGGAAACAATATTAAAAAAAGCCCGCTACTCGCTGCTCCCCCCAAAATAAAGAATCAAAAGAGGTGGCCGAAAGAGAGGTCAATTTCGGGAGGAGAGGTGTTCTAATATGGAGAAAAGTAATAAAAAAAATAAAAGTGAGATATATTCCTTCTATATATTTTAACCTTCGACTGCGCAAATGATAAGAAGATAGAAGAGAAGAAGGAGAAGGAGAGAGAAGAAGAGGAGGAGGAGATGGAGGGAGATGAGAGAAGGGATAACTTTTTTTTCCTTCCTTTTTCAATCTTCGCATAATGAAAAAGAGATGAAGGAGGAGGAGAGAAAGAAGGAAGAGGGAGAGAATAAGGAAAAGAAGGAGGAAGGAGGAGGAAGGAGGGAGAGGAGAAGGAAGGGAGAACTGTTTTTTTTTCTCTTTTTTACAATACTTTTTAGATGTCGTTTTCTATCTCCCCTCGTTATTCTCTCTCTCTCTCTCTCTCTCTCTCTCTCTCTCTCTCTCTCTCTCTCTCTCTCTCTCTGTATTTCTTTTCTTCTCTCCGTCGTTTGGTAGCATCTCTCTCTCTCTCTCTCTCTCTCTCTCTCTCTCTCTCTCTCTCTCTCTCTCTCTCTCTCTCTCTCTCTCTCTCTGTCTTTATTTCTCTTCGTCGTTTGGTCGCATCTTTATCTATCTCTATTCCTCTCACTCTCACTCTCTCTCTCTCTCTCTCTCTCTCTCTCTCTCTCCTTTCTTCCCGCCCCTCCGCCGCCGTTCCAGGGGGAGGAAGCGCGACGTTGACAAATTACAGGAGGTTTAAGGGATCTCCTACCCTGCGGACCCTTCATCCTAGATCGGCTCCCTTCCTTGCCTCCTCCTCCTCCTCCTCCTCCTCCTACCGTTGCTCCTGCTGCTGCCTCTGGTCTTCTTCGTCCTCGTCCTGGCCTTCGTTTTCCTTTGCCTTTTCACTTTTTACTCCAGTTCTTCCGTTTTCTCTTTTTTTTTTGTTATTTTGTTATAGATTTGTGGCTCGTTTTCTTTTTTTTCTCTTTTTTTTTGGTTTTGGTTCGATTTTTGGTTTGGTTTTGCTTGCTATCTATCTGTCTATTTATCTCGGTTTCGTCCTTTTTTGTCTTTCTCTTTCTCTACTTACTTTTTTTTCTCATGTTCCTTCTCTCTCTCTCTCTCTCTCTCTCTCTCTCTCTCTCTCTCTCTCTCTCTCTCTCTCTCTCTCTCTCTCTCCCATTCACTAACGGACACGGCAGCTTTAACAAACTTCTCAATATTGATGATTAACTTCCCTACATTAAATTTCCTCCCCATTTCGTAACTTCATATTTTTTCCCCACTCTTCATTAACACTAAAAAACTTCACTTCACGTCACTTTACTTTCATCTACTTATTTTTTTCATATTTACCGGTTCGATTTTAAGCTTTTTTTCTCTTTTAGTTTAATCTTTTTGGCGTGTTTTTCTTTGCTAATCATTTTTTTTTTTTTACTTTTTCCGTTTCTTTTTCGTTTTTATTTTATTATCTTCCTTTTTATTCGTGTTTCTCCGCCTTTTTTTCATCTCCGGCCTCCATTAGTCTTCCTACACACGCTTCGTTCTTCCCTTCTCTCTCTCTCTCTCTCTCTCTCTCTCTCTCTCTCTCTTTTTTTCTCTACGTCCTCAGCGCTTTCCCTCTCTGTCTCTCTCTCTCCTCTCGCTCTTTTCCTGTCTCCCTTATTCCCTCCGTCCTTTTCACCTTCTCTGTTCTCTGTCTCTCTGTTCCTCTTTACTCTCCTCTCTCTCTCTTCTGTCTCTCTTTTTTCCCTACGTCCTCTTCGCTTTCCCTCTCTGTCTCTCTCTCTAGTCTCCTCTCGCTCTTTTCTGTGTCCCCTTTTTCCCTCGCCCTCCCTCCGCCTTCATCCCTCACTCCCCTCGGCTCCCCTCTCGCCTGGTAGCATCTGGCGGGAATTACCGGGTAAATTCCAGCAAGATTTAGCGTTTAATGAGGCTGGAGTGTGAGATGGCCATTTTCGACGGTCTCCACCCAGCCAGACTTCGACCTTTCCCTCTGCCGGCACCACCACTCTATACGACTACTATTACTATTACTATTCCTACTACTACTACTATTCCTACTACTACTACTACTACTACTACTACTACTACTACTACTACTACTGCTACCGGTGCTTGTTTTTCTACTGCCGTTGTCCCGCTATCCCTCTGCAAACTCTACTACTACTACCACTACTTCTACTACTACTATTCCTACGCCTACTACTGCCCTTGAACTGTCTCCTTTTCTGTAAAATAAATAAAAACCCTCTACTACTACTACTACTACTACTACTACTATTACTACTACTACTACTACTACTGGTGCTGTTTCTAATACTGATCCCTCTTTTTCCTCTACTGATACAACTACTATTTCCACTACTCCTGACGCTGGTTTTGGCGCTTCTGCTGTCGCTATCGCCTCTGCTGCCGCTATCACCACACCGCAAGCAACAGCAACAGGATAAACAGGTACGCAATCTCAGTGAGGGAGTCAATAAACCTCAGCTGACTCCCTTCGCTGATAAAAAGAACGAAAGACTGAAGGCGTGTAAATGGTTTAGCAGCGAAGGGAAGGGAAAAACTGTTGCATGCTCTCTCTCTCTCTCTCTCTCTCTCTCTCTCTCTCTCTCTCTCTCTCTCTCTCTCTCTCTCTCTCTCTCTCTCTCTCTCGTCCGTACTACTATTAAACCGTCTTTCTCTCTCTTTTCTTTTTTCGGTACTTTTATTTTTGGGTCATTAACTCGCGGCCCCTTCCATCAGGTCATTTGTTTTCATTGTTGGAGTTTCCTTTTTTTACCTCTGCTCCGCCAGGTGAGGTTGTTGGAGCAAAGTGGTTCTGTTATACCCGAAGGAAGAAGAGCTTTAGTGGAGTGTAAAATCCTTCCTTTTCCGCCGCCTTTTACTGCACGGGGATGGATGAGGGGGAGAGAGAGCAAGAGAGAGAGACTGAGAGCGAGAGGGAGAGAGAAAGACAGAGGATAGGGAGACTAAGGTAAGAAGGAAGGATAGGAAGAAGGGAAAGAAGAGGAGGAGAAAAGGAGGGAGATAGGGAGAGTGAGGAAGGAGAGTTAATGATAAAATGAGAAGAGAGAGATCTGAAAAGCGGAAAGAAAGAGTGAGTGAAAGACCGAGATAGATAGAGAGATAGAAAGAGTTGATGATGATGATGATGGTGATGATGATGATGATAAAACAGGTGAAACTGAGAAAAAAAGTGGATGTCCATTTAATTCTCAAAAGCAGATGAGTTACGTTACGATGATTTAAATGAAGCAAAAAACGTAATTAATAAAGTTGTTACAGGTTAAAGACGCGTTATCATCATCTAAGTCCTCCTCTTCACCCTCCTCCTCCTCCTCTTCCTCCTCCTCTTCCTCCTTCTCCACTGCATCTTCGTCATCAACTGAGTATAAGAGGAGGAAGAGGAGGAGGAGGAGAACACCAAAGAAGAGGAGGAAGAGTAAGACACATCCACCTCCTCCTCCTCCTCCTCCTCTTCCTCCTCCTCCTCCTTCTCCTCCTATGTAAGCACTCACTCGGGCTCCTCTATGGTCGAGCGGGCGCCCAACACTGACAGCAAATACTTGGTTTGATCGACACTCGTTCTCAATGGCCGATCTTTGCAGAGTGTCATCAGAGCACACCTCACAAGGGCCCGGGAGGAGGAGGAGGAGGAGGAGGAGGAGGAGGAGGAGGAAGAGAGGAGGAGGCAGGGAATGGTTGTAGTAGTAGTGGTTTTGATAGTTGGTGAAGATGACCAGTAATGTGATATGTGTGTGTGTGTGTGTGTGTGTGTGTGTGTGTGTTACTGAACCCTACCTCATAGCAATCATCGCGAAAACAACAACAACAACAACAACAACAACATCAGAACTAAAGTAATATAACACATCACTAATGTATCGAATCAACAACACAAAAAAAAAGGTCACACCAAAAAGCCACTAAATTCGTCCGTCCGTTTTTTTCCCGTCCGGTTTTTTTCCCGTCCGTTTATCTCCCGTCAATCAATCCGTCCATTTATCGACCGTCATATTTATCTATCGAAGCGGCCTTGGCGATAACCCAACACCCCCCACGACCCCCCATCCAGCGTTTTCACCCCATTATGGCCACAAGCGAGTCGTATCACCACCATCACCACCACCATCACCACCACCATCACCATAAACACGTATCCGTCTCTCTCCATCACCACACCACCACTCAGATCACCATTACTCGCCATCACAAGTACTGCGAATCACCACAATCATCACCAGCAACGCACCAACTTCATCCATTTACCTCACCACCACTACCACCACTACCACGCAACCTGTTCTAGTGGTCGTGGTGGTAAGAATGGTGGTAGTGGTGGTGGTGGTGGTGGTAGTGGTCGGTCTCATCTACATAACTATGCGGCGATGCAAGACCCATGTGCCAGACCAGACAGCCGGCCAGCCCACCGCCTCCCGCTTCGGTCTTCGCCATTTATCATCGGACGAATCCATATCACACGGGCGCCCCTGAACGAAAGTCTCGGCCCCTGGTGATACGCGCGAGTCCCACGGAATTTAACGTCCAGCTTGCATTCCTTTCGTTAAAGCGTAACTAATTTATTGCTTGAAACTCTCCGATGAAAGATTTCGAAGCAAAACCTGATTCCTTCCTCGCCTTCGAAACCTCATCGTCGGCAGGAGGAGGAGGAGGAGGAGGAGGAGGAGTGGAAGGTGGAGGAGAAGGAAGAGAGAGAAGGAGGGAAATCGAGTTTAATCTTCTAATACTAATCCTCTCCAGGTTGCCCTCTCTCTCTCTCTCTCTCTCTCTCTCTCTCTCTCTCTCTCTCTCTCTCTCTCTCTCTCTCTCTCTCTCTCTCTCTCTCTCTCTCTCTCTCTCTCTCTCACACACACACACACACACACACACACACACATACAGGTGTCCCCCGGGTTGACAGGGCGCCTGGCGGGGGTCAGGCTTCGGTTTTCCGCTCCCGGGCGGCGCCGCGGAAATTGAAATGCAACTCTCCCAACATTAGCACAGCGAGCAGCGGGCCGCCCTGCTGGTAATGACTCCTTCTTGTGCTCTAACTCATAAATGGCTCCTCCTCTTCCTCCTCCTCACTCCTCCTCCGCCTCCTGTTGCTCCTCCTCTCTCCTCCTCCTCCTCCTCCTCTTCCTGTCAGAGCGATTATCTAATTCAGACCTGGTGCTTCGCTCTGTCCAATACATTATCTAATGCAGATTTGATGCCTACTTCACCCGGCCGGATTATTAAACACAAAATTGGTGGCTCTTTTTGGCGTCGCGGAGATTATGCAACGCCGGGCGCGGGTCAGTCAGCCTCGGCCCAGCCCGCCTCCCCGCCCACCGCGCCCATCACGCCCTGCTTCCCGGCGAGGGGCAAGATTTACATGTTTTTTTGTGGAATATTTGCTTCAGTTTTTTTTCCCTCTTCGACCCCTGAAGTGGCGACGTGTCTGTGTGGAAGAGGAGGAGGAGGAGGAGGAGGAGGAGGAGGAGGAGAAAGAGTATAAGACGGAAGTTACTCTTTTTCTACTTATAATCATTCTCTTTTTCAGATATTTGTAGTGTAGTCTCTCTCTCTCTCTCTCTCTCTCTCTCTCTCTCTCTCTCTCTCTCTCTCTCTCTCTCTCTCTCTCTCTCTCTCTCTCTCTCTCTCTCTCTCTCTCTGATCGATTTCACTCTTTGCATATACGAAAGTTCAAAATACAAAAAAAAAATAGGTAATACACTCTCTCTCTCTCTCTCTCTCTCTCTCTCGGGTGGGTTATAAAGGCGAGCGTAAAAGGTTTATCAGTCGTAATAAAGAGGTAGCCGCAGTAAAGAGACAATCCTAGTAGCTGGTTGGCTTTAATTAAGGAGCCAGCACCTCGACGCGCCCCGCACCGCCGCGATGTTGCACAAGACGCTATGCAAATGAGACTCGGGCCGCCGCATTCCCCCGCGCAGCACCCTGATGACCGCCGCCGATACAAAGATTAAAAAAACACACCCACCCACCTACCTACCCTCCCGTCCACCCACACCCACCCACACACCCACCCACCGATCCACCCACACACCCACCCACCGATCGACCCACCCACCTACCTACCCACCCACACTCACCCACCCATCCACCTGCGATTTTGTGGGTCCTCCGACGGATAAACTCAATGTGGATGAACAGATAACAGTAAAAAAAGTAAGAAATGACCTCAATTATGTACCCCCGAAAATAATAGTAAACACACCCACCCACCCACACGCCTATCCGCTCAGTCATCCACCCATCCATCTGCGGCGTTGTGGGTCCTGTGCGGGGAATAGGCTCAGAGTGGGACGACAGAAAACAACAACAGCAACAGCAGCAAGAAATTACCTTAAGAATGGACCCCTCACCCACTCTCCAACACACACACACACACACACACACACACACACACACACACACACACACACACACACACACACACACACACACACACATCCAGGTAAAGTTTAAAGGGACAAAGAAATAAAATAGAATGCAATGTGGAGACTGAATGAGCCCCCTCGATGTTGTGTGTGCAGAAGAAATAAAAATAGAAAGAAAATAGAAAGAAAATAATAAAGAAAAGTAGCCCACTCAGGTAATTAATTAAACTAAACTAACTAACTCTCACAGGTGAATCAAGACGACGCACGCCCTCACCTGACGATAAGGACAGGTGCGCAAAGGATAGTTACCGTGCACCCATAACCTGACTCTCCGTGCGATGCCGCCTGTGGGTCACGATACGGAGAACAAAGATGACGGTGACGGTGGTGATGAAGGTGATGATGATGATGATGGTGATGAATGTGGCGGGCCTGAGGGCGGCCGTAAAGTCTTCAGCCGTCGCGAGGAAAATATTGATTAGAGTAGAAATACGCACCAGAGTGTTACCTGGCGGGGCGCGCGAAGGACATACGTAATCATAAACCCATTAAGGGATCAGAACCACATTACGTCGCCATAAAGAAAACAAATACCTGCCGCTCCACCGCCAGATAAGGGGTTCGATCCTCCTCCTTATCCCCCTCGATCCCCCTCCTCTCCCCCGCCATTTCATCTCATCTTCTTCCTCGTTTCCTGCTTCTTATTCTTTCTTGTCTCTTGCTTTATTTTTTCTTTGTTATTTTTCTTATTTTTCCTCTTCCTAAGCCATTTTTTTTCTTCAGTTTTTTCCTCCTCCTCTTTTTTCTTTCCTTTTTCCTTCTCCTTTACTTTCTTGGGTGTTCTTTTCTTCCTTAATTTTCCTCCGTTATTATTTTTCTGCTTCTTCTACTTCCTCTTTCTCCTTTCTTACTTCCATCTTCTTTCACCTTTTTCCAAGTTTCTTCTTCGCTCTCTTTCTCCTTCCATACCATTTCCCTGTTTCTCCATTTCATCTCTTCTCTTTTCCTCTCCTTCCACCGTCTATGTCCACACTTCCTCTTCCCCCGTCTCTTTATCCAACCTTCACTCGCTTCTCTCTTCTTCCATCTCTCTTCCTCGTTCGCCACGCACTGATGCCATCGCCGCCCGCAAGAGGAGGAACAAGAGATGGGGGGTATTCAGTGGTCTGTTTGTGGGGGGTGAGGAGGGGGGCGAGGTGAAGGGGATACTGAAGGAGAGGTAGAAGATGGGAAGCGATAGGCGAGAACCAGGACACGGGTACACACACACACACACACACACGAACGCATATACAAGACCGGGACATGTACGATACCTGTCACATACGAGTACACGGGAAAAGAGAATGGGTATCGTCGGGAAAATTACTCATCTTCCTTTTCCTCCTCCTCTTTTTTGTCCTACTTTTCTAATCTCTTTTTCCTCCTTTCTCCTCCATGAACCTTTTCCCCTCCTTTTCTTTTCTCCAATACATCTGCTACATCTTTTTTTCCCCCGGCCATATCTTTCTTATACAGTTTTTTTCTCCATCCTTTCTCCTCCTTAGACCTTTTCCTCCTCCTCCTCCTCCTTCCCTCTTTCCTCCAGTACCTCTCTCTCTCTCTTTTTTCTGATACATTTTTTCCTCTTTTCTTCTCCTCTCAGACTCACATACCCTAGATCCCTCACCTCTTCCTCTTCCTCCTCCTCTTCCTCTTCCTCCTCCTCCTCCCGGTTGAGCCTCGCGATGGTTCCCGGGCCACAACTAAAGCATGCTGGCACCAATAGGCTGACAGGACAAATATTTCATTCATTCGCCAGCTTCATGTATATTCATGGGTCATTTCCATTGTAATGACAGGGGTAGCGTGGACCATACCAGCCCCCTGAACCTTACCTCCTCTATTCCTCCTCCTCCTCCTCCTACCTCTTCCCCCTCCTCCTCCTCTTGTTCTCTCTTCCCTCTACTCCACTTCAGCACATCTCCATGTCTCCACTTTCCTCCCCTTTTCATCCCTTTCATCACTTGCTTCTCTCTCTCTTTCCATCTCTTTCTCCTCCTCCTCCACCTACCTGTTCCTCCTCCTCTTGTTCTCTTTTCCCTCTGCTCCACTTCAGCACATCGCCATGTCTCCACTTTCCTCCCCTTTTCATCCCTTTCATCACCTGTTTCTCTCTCTCTTTCCATCTCTCTGTCTCCTCCTCCACCTACCTGTTCCTCCTCCTCTTGTTCTCTTTTCCCTCTACTCCACTTCACCACATCGCCATGCCTCCACTTTCCTCCCCTTTTCATCCCTTTCATCACTCCTTTGTCTCTCTATTTCCATCTCACTTTCTCTCTCTCCTCTTTTCTCATTCACTTGCTTTATCCTTCTCCTCTTCTCTTTTCTTTATCGTCACTTTTTTCTCTTCTTTTTAATCCATCTTCTTTCCGTTTTTGTATCGACCAATCCTCTTTTTTTTTCTTCCTTCATTTCCTTTTGTCCTTTTTTTCCTCCTTTTCTCTCTTCTTTATCGTTTGTTGTTTTCTTATTCTATTTCGTGTTCCTGTTTCCCTGTCTCCTCTTTCCCCTCTCTTCTCCTCTCCTTTCATTCCATTTGTCCATCTTTTTCTCTCCTTCTCTTTCTACTTTATTGTTACTGTGTTGTTGTTTTCTTCTTTTATATCGTCTTCCTGTTACTGTTTTGTCTTCTTCCTCTTCCTCCTCCTCCTCCTCCTCCTCTAATACCAACGGAAGAGTCACCATCTCACAGTCACTTTCATTTTCATTTTCACGATCATTAATATATATTTTTTTTTCATTACGGATCTTGAGGCGTCTTTCTAACACCTGTGAGAGTTAATGAGTATGCGAGTTACCTGTACGACGCTTGAATCTGCAGTGACAAAAATAATTATAACATTTTTTCTATCTATATGAGAATGTATGTCTGTCTGTCTGTTTGTTAATGTAAGAAAAGATGAAAAGTTAAATGTTTTGAATATTTAGAAAGTGTAAGTCAATGTAACCTTTTAATTTCTTTTCTCTTTTTCTCTTCCTTTCCACCTTTCTTCCTTTCTTCTACAATCATAACCTCCTCTTCCTCTTCTTCTTCTTCCTCCTCCTCCATCTCCTCTTCGCAATATTTAGAAAGTGTAAGTCAACGAAGCCTTTCATTTTTTTCTCTTTTTCTCTCTTCCTTTCTTCTAGCATAACCTCCTCTTCCTCTTCTTCTTTTTCTTTTTCTTCTTCTTCTTCCTCCTCCATCTCCTCTTTCCCCTCATTGTAATATTAGTCTTTCCATTTCCTCTCTCTCTCTTCCTTTCTTCTCCAAGCATAACCTCCTCCTCTTCCTCTTCTTCTTCCTCCTCCTCCTCCTCCTCCTCCTCCTCCTCCTCCTCCTCTTCTTATCCTGAGGGGCGTGACGCTACTAGTAACACACTGCTCTTCTTTTTATGGACCCTCCTGACGCCATGTTTCTTCCTCCTCCTCCTCCTCCTCCTTCACCTCCTCTTCCTCTCCCTCCTCCCCCGGCCTAATACACCCATTGTTTGCTCATTTTCCTGCCCCCTTAACCCCCTCCATTTGCATCTCATTAGCTCGTGTATACTTTAAAAAGAGCCATTTAGCTTGACGTTTAAGGATGACAAAAAGCAAAGCGGCTGAGCGGGGCAGGTTAATGCGGCGGCGGTCACGTGACACCATGACGCGGGGGCTCACCTGGGCGCTGGCTGCTTCCTGTTTTGTGGGCTTGGATTCCCTTTGTGGCGGTTCGGTAAAGGGATTCGATTCTTTTTAGCTTTTTTTTTTTTTTCGTTTATTTATTCGAGTTTGATTGTTTGTGCACTCCATTTTTGTTGTTGTTTTTATCTATTAGTTGACTGACCTGGCTTATTTTTTTTATTATTAGATAATTTCGCGTTTTATTAAAGTCACAATACATGTAGAGAGTTAGTTAATTCTGCTTCCGTGAATTTCTCTTTAAAAAGGATTATTGTATTAGCAATCAGGAAGCCGTTCACACACACACACACACGCACGCACACGCACACACACACACACACACACACACACACACACACGGGGTTAATCTGTAGGGGGTGATGACACGGGAGAGAGTAACGAGGAAAGCAATTACTGGAGGAGGAGGAGGAGGAGGAGGAGAGGAGGAGGAGGAAGAGGAGGAGGAGGGAAAGGCAAATAAGTAAACAGACGAACTGGAAGCGAATAAAGAAAAGAAAACAGGCAAGAAGAAGAGAACGAAAACGATGACGATGATGGAGATGAAAATGAAGAGGAGAATATGGAACAACAACAACAAAAAAAGACAAACAACGAAGAGGAGGAAATGGAGGAGGAAATGGGAAGCAAGAATATGATGAAACGAGGAGGAGAAGGATTAGGAGGAGGAGAGGGAGGAAGAGATAGAAGAGGAGCTAGACTACAGAGACCAAAAATAAATAAATAAATAAATAAATAAAAATAAAAATCCCTCCACAGCACACAGACTTGTTAATCCAGTCGAGAGGCTAATGCATAATCATGATTTAATTATATAAAATTGCTTTTTGCTATAACATTACTGCCAAAGCGCTGAATATGAACCTTCCCGACGAGAACTATTATTATTATTATTATCATTATTATTATTTGAACTAGTGGTGTTATTATTATTATTATCATGGTAGTAGTTGTAATAGTAGAAGTAGTAGTAGTAGTAGTAGTAGTAGTAGTAGTAGTGGTAGTAGAAGTAGTAGTAGCAGTAGTAGTAAGGGTAGTGGAAATAGTGATGGTGAGACCTCTACTGGAATATACAATGCAGTACTGAAGAGGAAGTAAGGATGTGAGAAGAGGAGTGATGAAGAGAAGCAACTTAAAATGAGAACGAAGGTGAAGAGAAAGCCAAGTTATGAAAGGTGAGGGAAGGAGGGGGCGGAAAGGAATGATGTGCAAGTAAGGTATTAATAAGGAGCAGGAGTCAGGTGAAAGAAACTGATACCAAACAAAATAATAATAATAGTAATAATAATAATAATAATAATAATAATAATAATAATAATAATAATAATAATAATAATAATGATAAAAGAGCTAGTACATCAAGTCAATAAAGGAACGGATAAATAGATAAAAAATAAAAGAAAATAAAGAAAAATGACACAAAATAGAAAAGAATGTATGAACGGAAAAAGATAACAGAGATACATAAGAAAATACAGAAAGAAACTCGATATCAAACACCCTCAACTTGCACACACACACACACACACACACACACACACACACACACACACACACACACACAAATCAATGAAGCTACAAAGTCCTTCTCCACATTACCTGAAGGCGAGGAGCGAGAGAATAGTTCCTTACCTGTGAAAAAGAGAGAAAAACACACATTAGTTTAAACACGTCAATATCCATGAATAAACACACAGAAGACGGGAATTTGCATTACATATATATTTCTAACATTTTAATCTGAATACATTTTGTTCAAGAGCGAGGTAATGGATTAAATTACCTTACCTGTGATCACCTTTAATTATATACAACTTGTTCAGGTGAAGAAAAAAATACATTCGCAAACACACAAACACACAAAACTTCCCCCGCCGAAAATCAAGGAAAAGGAGTGAATGGAAAGGAAAGGAAAAGAGAGAAGAGACAGAGAGAAGGGAGAGAAGGACGGAAGGGGCAAGAAAAGAGTTGGGAGAAGAGAGGAAAGAAGAGACAGGGAAATAGAAAAGGAAGAAAGAAGCGAAGGGAAGAGGAAAGAGAGAGAAAGAAGAAACGAACAAAGAAAGAGAGAAAGTAACCGAGGAAGGGAGAAAGAGAAGAGAGGAATGAAGGAGACAAGGGAATGGTGAGACAGAAGGAAGGGAAGGGGAGAGGGAGAAGAAGGGGAGGGAGAGTATAGACAGACAGGCGGGTCACGGGCGGCTACGTGTGACAGGAGTGAGGCTCAAATTGAAGGGTTGGCGGCCAGGTAATTGGAAGAAGAGGGTCACTGTTTTACCTCAGACGCGATCACCTCACCTGCGCCTCACACACCTCACCTGTAGCTCATATGTAGCCCACCTTCCCTTCCGTCATGTTACCTAATCCATACTCACCTCACCTCACCTGTAGCTCATCTTACCTCGCCTTATTTTACCTAATGTTATCCAATCGTTACTCACTTCATCTGACCCAATTTCACCTACCTGATTTAATTGAACTTCACCTGAAAAAAACTCACCTTACCTTACCTAATATCAACTGGCCCTTACTCACCTCACCTCACCTTAATGAACCAAACACACCTGATTTAATTACACTTTATTATAGAAAACCTCACCTTACCTAACTTCTCATCCTCCCTCACCTTACATTCATCCTTCGACCTCGCTGTATATTTTTCTCTTCCTTTTCGTTCCTCTCTTCCTATCCAAACCTAACCTACCCTAACCTAACCCCATCACACCTGACTTCACCTGTGTCGACTAGATGGCAGTCCCTCTATCCTCCCTCCCTCTATCCTATCCCAACCTAGCCTAACTTAACTGAACCTTACCTAACCTCACTTCACCTCCTGCCCTTACCTGTGTCGGCTAGCTGTAAGGACCTCTACCCTCTCTCTCTCCCCTTCCCTCCCTCTCACCTGTCCCCGCCTCGCCCAGGTAAGCTGCTCCACACCGTAATTGTAATTATAGTAATGGAGGAGTGTTTGCACCTCTTCCACTCATTTTCCGCGAGTTAAGTCTGGCGTCAAAACAAATAATTTTCCTCGTTCCTGTTCTTTACGGCGCCGTTATTTATGTTTTCTCTCCATTCTTTTCTTTTGTTTTGTTTCTTGTGCTACAGTCGGTCCCTTTTTTAACACCTTGCAACTTTCATCTCTCTTTCTCTCACTCATCGTTTTTAGTATGTTTTAAAGACTTTTTTTAATCAGCACTTTTCCTCCTTTACTCTTTTTAAAGAAATATACACCACCACCACCACCACCACCATCATTCTCTTTTACATCGTTTAGCACTTAAAAAAAAAAAAAAACTCTACGTCTCTTTTCAACGTTTTCATTTCATCAAACACTTCCTTTCTTTTCCCTTTTTCCTTCCCTTCTTTCCTTCATTCCTTCCTTTAGACCAATTAAATATGCATCCACCACTATCCTTTTTCTCCTCCTTGTTCATCCTTTCCTTTTTCTCCTGTTTTCCTTTTCTTCTTTTCTCCTTTCTCCTAACTTGCATTTTCTCGTATTTACATTATCCCTTCCTTTCTCCTATTCTTTTTTCCTCCCCTTTTCTCCCTTTTCCATTTTTCTTTCTCCTCATCCAAATGGCTCTTTTTACCTCTTCTTTTATCTCCCTCTTTCTTTCTTCCTTTCCTCCGCAATCACATCATTTCCCTCCTTCACCTCCTCGCACTCTACCATTACCCCCCCCACACCTACCTCTCACCTGTTCGCACACTCCACTTATCTGCGGCTTCCTGAGTATACCTTACGTTACGGCGCGCGGTAAGGGGTTGAGGGCGCGGCTCGTAACAGGGGGCGAGACAGAGCGGAGAGGTTTAATCCCATTACCTAATTGGTCGCAAGACGGAGGAGCGAGCGTCTGATTGGCCGACTTTTGTCACTAATGCCGGGAGTGTGATCAAGAATTCGATTTGGTAATGGTACCTCTCTTAGCGGGGCCGAAGGAGGTGAAGGAGGGGGAGAAGGTGAAGGAGGATGAGACGGAAAAAGGAGAATGAGAAGAAGGAAAAGGAGAATAAGAAGAAGGAAAAGTAGAATGAGAAGGAAAAGGAGGAGGAAAAGAAGGACAAGTTGAATGAGAAGAAGGAAAAGGAAAGTGAGGAGAAGGAAAAAGATGAAAAAGAGAAGGAAGATGATGAAAAAGAGAAGTGATTTAGTAATAGTATATCTCTTTTGGGGCCGAGAAGGTGAAGGAGAATGAGGAGGAGGATGAGAAGGAAAATGGAGGAGGAGAAGAAGGAAAGGGAGGAGGAGAAGAGACAAGAAGAGAAAAGACATGAAAGAGAACGAAAGAAGAGGATGAAGTGGAGGAGGTAAAGGAAAAGGAGGATGAAAAGAAGGAAAGGGAAGGTGAGGAGAAGGAAAAGGATGAAAAAGAAAAGGAAGAGGATGATAAGAAAAGAGAAAAGGAGGAGGAAAAACAAGAGAGGAAAGATAAATTAGAAAGACTGAAGGATGAAAAGAAGTGCAAAAAATGTGAAAAAGAAGAAAAACGCGAATGAAGAGTAGAAAGAAGAAGAGGAAGAAAGACAAGAGAACATGAGAAATAAACTTGTGATATCAAAGGTTAAGGAAGAGGTATTGGAAGAGGAGAAGGAAAATAGGGTGAAAAGAAGGAAAAGAAGATGAAGGTGGAGTGAAGGAGGAGCTGGAGGATGAGAACGAGGAGGAGGAGGAGGAAAGACAGACAGAGAGAGAAGCTGCCAAACGATTGATTTCCCGTCACCTCAGTTTAGCTCCGACTCCTCGCCGATACAGTGACGGACGGAGAGACGGAAGGAAACAAATAAAGAAGAAAACGAGAAAAGAACGAAGCGAATACAAGAAAACAAATGCGAGAAAACAACGAACTGGGAAAAGCTAAAAAAAAAAAAGAGGTAAGTATGAACGGAATAAGAAGGGAATGGGAAGAAAAGGGGGAAAAAAGGAGTTAATGAAGGAAAGAAAAGATAGAAGGAAACAAATAAGAAGAAAACGAGAAAAGAACAAAAAGCACACAAGAAAACAACGATCTAGGGAAAACTAAAAAAAGAAAGAGGTAACTATGGAAGGCATAAGAGACAGATATGTAAGAAAAGGAAAGGAAAGGAAGAAAAGAGGGAATGAAGGAAAGGAAAGAAGGAAGG
Organism: Eriocheir sinensis; assembly: GCF_024679095.1. Lineage (NCBI taxonomy): Eukaryota > Metazoa > Arthropoda > Malacostraca > Decapoda > Varunidae > Eriocheir > Eriocheir sinensis. The sequence goes on from NC_066560.1 coordinate 8,756,888, forward strand.
GAAGGAAAACACGCAGTATGCATCTATCGGCTGTCAAACTTCCTTACGGTGGGAGGGAAGAGACACGGAGGAGAAGGAGAGAGAACGAGAGGAGAAGAAACAGCAGAATGGAAAGGAAGAAGAGGAAGAGGAGAACGTGGAGAAGGAACAGAGGGAGGAAGGAGGCCAATTAATATTCGAGGAGAAGGAGAAAGCGGAGAAGGAACAGAAGGAGGAGGAAGAAATATAATAAAAGGAGGAGGAGGAAGAAGCCGAAGGAGGAATAGAAGGAGGAAGGAGGCCAATTCACAGCCGCGAAAAAGGAGAAAGAAAAGAAGAAACAGAAGGAAGAGGAAGAAGTAAAATAAGAGGAGTAGGAGGAAGAAGTTTAAGTAGAAGAGAAGGAGGGAGAGAAGGAGGAACAGAAGGAGGAAGGAGGCTAATTCACAGTCGCGGAGAAGGAGAAAGAAAAGAAGAAACAGAAGGAAGTCGAAATAGAACAAGAGGAGGAGGAGAAGAGGGAAAAGGAAGAGGCTGAAGTAGAGGACAAGGAGGAGGAAGAGAAGGAGGAGAAGGAGGAGGAGGAGGAGGAAGGAGGCCAATTAAGCCTCCCAATCCGGCCCGGGCGGAGACCCGCCGAAGGAGGAGAATAATCGAGATGGGGAAACGGAAACCAATCAGAGAAAAAATGGTTAAGAGGGGAGGCGGCGGAGGCGGCGGCGGCGGCTGCGGAGGCGGCTGCGGAGGCGGCGGCGGCGGCTGCGGAGGCGAGTCTCGATCCGGATGGGGTGGCTGAAGACGGGACTGACGGGGGGGGACGGGGAAGGGAAGACGCGGAGGAGGAGGAGGAAGACAAGGAGGAGGAGGTTGTTGATAGCGAAAGGAAGAGGGATAAAAAGAGAGATGGGAGAATCTGATCACTCCTCCTCCCCCCCTTTCCTACTCCCCCTCTCCTCCCCACTTACCTCCCCTCACCCCAGCACTCAGATGACAAACCCAGCTGGCTCAATGGGGAGAATAGGATACACAGCTGGTCCTCCTTCCTTCCTTCCTTCTCTTCCTCCCTACGTTTCCTTTCCCTTCTCTTCCCCTCCATTCCTCCCTCCCTCTTCCAACTTCTCTTACCCCCCTTGCTTTACCCCTTTCCATCACTCCTCCAGAATCAACCCATCCCTTCCTCTTCCCCCTCCCGGCTTCCCATTTCTTCCTTCCTTCCTTCCCTTCACCCATACCTTCTTCTCCTTCCCGCCTTCCCTTTTCTTCTTTCCTTCCTTCCTTCCTTCCATCCACCCATTCCTTCTTCCCTTTCCACCTATTTCAAATTCCTTCACTTCCCTTCCCTTCCCTCCGACCACAGCATCCACCCATCCCTTCCCCCCCTCCCCCAAGGAACTCGACCCTGACGGATGGCCGCGGCGCCCTTCCCGCCTCACGCCCCCGCATCCGTCAAGGGCGAGGGCGGCGTTCACATGCAAATCGAGTCCAATAATGAGAATGTTTACTAGGCCGCCGCTGCTACTTGTCCGTAATGGCGATGGCGGGGGAGGAGAGAAAGAAGGAAGGAAGGAGGGAAGGAAGGAAGAAAGGGAGGTGAAGAGGGAAGAAAGGTGAGGAAGGAAGGACTTAATTCAGTGGGTATAGTAAGAGAAGAAGGAAGTAAAGGAAGAAAGTACTTAGGAAAGAGGGAAGAAAAATAGGAATGAGTGAATGAAGGAAGGAAGGAAAGAAGTACTGAATAAATGAAGGAAGGAAAGAAGGAAGTACTGAATAAATGAAGGAAGGAAGGAAAGAAGTACTGAATAAATGAAGGAAGGAAAGAAGGAAGTACTGAATAAATGAATGAATGAAGGAAGGAAGGATGGAAGTAATGAAGGAAGATGAGGAAGGAAGGAAAGAAAAACTGCAGTGGGTATAGAACGAAAAGGAAGGAAAGCAGAAAGAGGACAGATAGGGAGATGAGAAGGAAGAGGAAAACGGAGAAGAGGAAAAAGACGAAGAGAAGAAGAGCAACTCAGGTGGAGGGGGAAGTGGAGGTGGAGGAGGAAGAGACCAAACCTAACACTCCACACACGTTACCTCCACCTTGAATCAGTAGCTGCCCAGGTAAGAGAGAGTGACGGGGCGCACACCTGGTGACCTCCGCGCCCCGCCCCACCTGGCCACGACACCCTGTAGTAATTATGGTGACCCACACACGTCTTGACCTTACCTGACCCCTTCACCCTCCCTCCCCCCTTCGCCCTTATTAGATGACCTGCTGTGTGTGTCTCTTCCCTCACGCCTTTCTCTTCCTATTAACCTTGAGACCTCTTCCTCCCTCCTCCTCCTCCTCCTCCTCCTCTTCTTCTTCTTGTTCTTCCTCCTCCTCCTCCTCCTTCTTCATTTGCAGGTTTATGAGGACGAGTCTCTTTTTTTCCTTCTATTTTTCTTTCTTTCTTTCCATTTTCTAAGCTAACTCTTCCTCCTCCTCCTTTTCTCTCTCTCTCCTCCTCCTCCTCCATCACCCTTCCTCTCATTTTCCCTAAAGTGGCGACTCCATTTTATTTTTTTCCTCCATCACCGTCAACTTACCAACCAGCATCCGCCCTTTCCTTCCCTTCCTTCCTTCCTTCCCCCTTCGCTCATTACCTCTACTTCCTCCCTTCCCTTCCCTTCACTCGCTTTCCCTCTTGTCCAACACTTCCTTCCTGCCCCAACCTTACCTTCCACGGACCCTCCCCTAATCTATTTTTTCCCCGTACTTTTTTTTCCGTTCTCAGTTTTCCCTTTTTTTCCCCCTTCGATGTCTGGTTCCACGTCCGTATCGCGATCTGATGATACATGATGTTTGGGATTCAATATTTTAGTAACATCACGCGAGTCACGAATATCAACATGCTCAAACGCCCCTTCCTCCCACGCTCCCCATCACCCACTCATCCCCTTTCCTTTTACGCCCTTTGCTTATACGCCTTACCCTTACCTTACGCTTTGCCTTTACGCTCCTTCTCCCACTCTCCCCATCACCCAGCCTTCCTCTTTGGTCCATATTATCAAACCCTTCGAAGGTTTAGTCTATCTATTTCCAAAGGCTCTCGTAGAAGTTGTCGGGGTTTCCAATATGGGTGGTTTCCTGGGCCTGGCGGTAGTTTGGGAAGGCTCATGCGCCGTGAAAGGGGAAACTCACCCATGACAAC
>NC_066560.1:8762542-8832542 GCF_024679095.1 Eriocheir sinensis
GGTGGATAGGGTAGAGGAAGGACAGGTAACGGGGTGGGAGGAAGGGGAGAGGGGAGGAGGAAGAAGAGAAGGACAGGGAGAAGAGAGGAGAGAGTAGGAGGAAGAGAGAATAGGAGCTGGTGAGATGGGAGGAAAGGGCCTCAGTGATTCTCTCTCTCTCTCTCTCTCTCTCTCTCTCATCTAGCGCCGCAGGATACTGAAGGACACCACGGGACACCTGGGACGCCTTCCTACCTGCGGGGCCACACACCTTAGGGCCGGGGTCGGTAGGCCTATCCGCGGCAGCTTCGTCATTCGCCACACGTCACTTGGACAGACCAGTTTTTATGGCCCTCTAATGAGAGCCGCCAGCAGGTTTATGGCCCGCCCGTGAGTACCATTTAGTAACAATTTAGTACCATTTTAGTACCATTGTAGGGATGCGCGCAGGGACACTCTTGGCGTGATTTGTGGCGCGTCCAAGAGTGTCGCTTACAACTTTATGGCGGGTCTTCGCGCCGCGCCCGTCCCTGCAGTTATTATCCGCTCCTCCGCCTGTCATTATCCTCGTTTTGTTTCACACTATCCTTGCATGGGCGCCCTCCTCCTCCTCCTCCCCTCCCTGCTCTCCCTTGCCTTCCTCCTCCCATTCTCTTTCTCCCAGGTAAGGCAAAGGGGGGGGTGGGGGGAGGGAGCGGCCGGTAAGGGGGAGGGGGGCTGTCGTATGCACCCGAGCGAGAGGCAACGTGTTCGCACTGGCAACGAGGACGCCCTGCCAGCACCTCTATGGCTCTATCAGGCACCTGCCCATAAACCACGCCGGGCCTCCACCGCCGGCAGATTACTCACGTCTCCGTCAAAAGTGCTCACACTCATCCTTCTGTCAGACGCCGCAGCTCACTTCCTCCACTCAGCGCGCTCCTCACTCACTCTTCCTCACTCCTCTTCCCCCTCCTCCTCCCCTCGTAAGTAGAGATGAGTGATTTCTTCCACAACGAAGACATCACGACTCGGCGTCGCCCTCAAAGCGCCGCCGTGCCCTTCGCGCCGCCTCGCCTCACGACCCTCACGTCGCTCCGGCCCTAAATTCGTATATGGCTGCCCTAAACCTATTAATAAAGCCACTCCACTGATGAAGAGCGGCAGCGTAATTAAGTCTATACAATAATTTATCAAGTAAACCTTCATAAATGGACAATAAAGCATCGGAAAGTGAGGGCGGTGAGGGAGGACGGACGGACGAGGCGGCGGCGGCGGCGGCGGGAGGGCTGCGTGCGTGGGCCGCGCGGCGTGGCGTCATAAATAACGTCTGGGCCATAAATAAGAGAGGCAGCGCTTCTGAACGACATCTGCCAATCATCGCCCAACCCCAGTAGCCTGGCTAAGTGCGCGGCAGCTTTGCAAAAACCCACAAAAGCGGCGGCCACGTGATCATTTTCCCTGCAATGAGGTGTCATTAGGCGGCGGCCGTAAATTGTTCCGAGTGTTGGCTATCACTCATGACACCTGCCAATCATTCCTCAGCGCGGCCCGACCCGCTGGTCAGCCCCGCCCCGCTCACCTCGCCCCGCGCCGCCGCCGCCACCGCCACGACCCACGCCGCCCAGCTCCTCGCCGCCTCGTAATCCACCGATAAGCGAGGTGGGGGAAGCTCGACACATCCCCCCGGGCGGCCACAAAGCACACCCGGCCATGCTTGCCCGGTAAGAGTTTCGCTCGTTGTGTCTGGTGTCGCTTGGCCGCCTCCTGCCCCCGCCGGCCGTAATTATCCTCCAGTTCATAAATAACCCTCGTCTGAACATCACTTATGACACCTGCCAATCACCGGCCTGGGCCCTCATTACGAGACTCCCACTGTGTGTGTGTGTGTGTGTGTGTGTGTGTGTGTGTGTGTGTGGCGCAGGGCTGGTGAACATACGGCGGATAACAATTTAGGGAACCAACCATGAACAAAGCGAGATTTAGAGAGTCTTTCTTTATCTGAGAGAGAGAGAGAGAGAGAGAGAGAGAGAGAGAGAGAGAGAGAAAGAGAGAGAGAGAGAGAGACCTAACATAGCCTACCTAACAATAAAAACCTTCATATTAGCCTACTCACATTTACACTATATAAACAAATAAAAATACTAAACAAAAACACACACCCGACCCAATAAACAGTGAAAACCAATGAAAGTGAATAAATGAGAGAGAAAAAGAAAGAAAATGAGAGAGAGAGAGAGAGAGAGAGAGAGAGAGAGAGAGAGAGAGAGAGAGAGAGAGAGAGAGAGAGAGAGAGAAACTGTTAGAGCGAGTCGGTGAGAGTGAAAACAATAACAGGAGTCGCTAGTCAGTCGATAAACAGACACAATCACCACAATCACCACAATCACCACAATCACGACCACCACAACACAACCCTTAAACACACACACACACACACACACATCCCTGACCCTTTCTCTATCTCTTCCCACCCCTATTTAACTCACCCCCACATTAAGATTTAGACAACTTTCTCGCCCCATAAAGAGCAGAAGGAAAAGGCGAGGGCGGGAAGGGCAGCCGCACACACCTCGTAATGAGTGGGTGGGAGAGTCAAATACCCAGCCTTGTACCGGGAATCGTCACCTTGCAAGTACCGCCTCCCAGTCCAAAGACCACTCTTAGCCCAATGGTGTGTGATAGACGGGCCTCAGTCACGCGCGGGCAGTGGTCGTGGTGGTCGCTTCGGCAGTGGTGGTGGTGGTGGGGATGGGGTTGGTAGGAGAGGATGAAGAGGAGGAGGAGGAGGAGGAGGAGGAGGAAGAGGCAATGGTGGTGATCGGGGTAATTTGGGAGGAGGAGAACCGAGATGAAAAGTTTGAAAAGGAGAAGAGAAAGAGGAGTTTAGAAGGCAAAGAGAGAAAGAGAAAGGAGAAGGAGGAGAAGAGGAAGAAGAGAGGAGGGAGAAAAAGGAAGTGGAGAAAGGTACTAAAGAAAAAGAATCCGAAAAGATAACCTGAAGAAGAAGAAAGGAGGGACTGAATGATTACTAGGAAAGAAAGACTAAATAAGAAAGAGAAGGAAAAGATGACAAGAAATGAAGGAAATAGGAGGAAAAAAGGAGGAAGAGAAAAAGGGAGGTATACAGGAGAGGGAAATGCAAGACTGATGGATTAAGAGGAGAAAGGGACTGAAGGAGAAGCAGGAGGAGAAGAGAAGAGGATGGAGTTGGAGGGGGAGGAAGGGGACTGGGTCAGGCTGGTTGATGGCCGGAGATGGTATAATAAGTTAGTGTGGCTGGGGACTGTGGTTTGTTTGGTCCGAATGGTATGTTAATGCGTGTCTTTACTTAGCATATTTTCCTCTGTTTATACCTGTCTTACTCCTTTAATTAGCAGTGAAAGGTGAGGGAGACTACAGGTGACATTTCTATTAGACAACCACCACTACCATTACCACTACTACTACCACTACTACTACTACTACTACCACCACCACGTCCAGCAACCAGGCATCTGTTTATGGTAATGATATCTATGTCTGTTCATGCTGATTCTTATGAAAGTATGTCACACTCCCTTATGAGGCCGCGTATTAATAATGAGACACAGACGAAGGACGGCGAGGAGGAGGAAGAGGAAGAGGAGGTGGAGAAACACATCCTTAAACACAGATAGACACGACGAAGAGAAAAGAGGAATGAGCGAGAGATGGAGAGGAAGCGGAAGAGGGAGAGGAGGCGGAGAAACACATCCTAAAACACAGACAGACACGACGAAGAGAAAAGAGGAATAGGCGAGGGAGGATAAGAGAAGGAAGAGAAGGAGAAGAAACACAGAAAGTATTTAAAGAAAGGAAACACTAAGCAGTAAATCAAGGAAACAAAACAAAACAAAACAAGAAAAAAAAAAAAGCACATCACGACCTTAAACCATAAATGAAAGAAAAAAAAAACGTAAGAAATCGAGGATAAAGTTCGTAAATGAAAAGAATAAGTGAAATAAATATAAAAATGAAGAAAAAAATAATTACGGTCAATAACAAAACGAAAACCATGAAAAATAGAAGAAAAACGAGGCCACAGAGAGAGAGAGAGAGAGAGAGAGAGAGAGAGAGAGAGAGAGAGAGAGAGAGAGAATGATCAACACGAGAGAAAACACACACAGCATCCACGGTGAACGATGATGCTGTCGCCGCCGGGAGAGGAGACTGAAGGGGGGACTGACGCAGAGACGGGAGGAGACGAGACCTTCGATGTGGGTCAGGAGGACGAGAGGGAGAGGGAGGGAGAGGGAGGGAGAGGGAGAGAGGGGGCGGGAGGGAGAGGAGGAGAGGAGAGAGGGAGAGGATAGAGAGAAAGTGAGGAAGGAAGAGGAAGGATGAAAGGAAAAGGATTGAGGGAGAAATGAAGGAGAGGAGGACGAGAGGGAGGGAGAGGGCGGGAGGAAGAAGGAAAGACGACGAAGGAAGAGGATAGAGAAAGTGAGGAGGGGTGAAAGGGAAAGGAGTGAGGGAGAAATGAAGGAGAGGAGAGATGATAAGAGAGAGGACGTTAGGGAGAGGAAGAGGGAGAAAGGGAGAGTTGGAAAGGATAGAGGGAAGGTGAGGAACGAGAAATAAGGGAGAATAGAGGATGATTAGAGAGGGAGAGCTGAGGGAAAATGGAAGAGGGTGAATAGGAAAGGGAGAAAGAGGGAAAAGAAGGAAGGAAAGGAGTAGGTTAAGGAAGGAGGAGGTAATTGTAGTAGATAGGAAGAAAGGGAAGAGGAGAAGGGCAAAACTAAGATAAAGAGAGGAAGAGAAAGAGAATGGAGAAAAAAAGAGAAACGAGGTAAGAGAACGAGAGAGAGAGAGAGAGAGAGAGAGAGAGAGAGAGAGAGAGAGAGAGAGAGAGAGAGAGAGAGAGAGAGAGAGAGAGAGAGAGAGAGAGAGAGAGAGAGAGAGAGAGAGAGAGAGAGAGAGAGAGAGAGAGAGAGAGAGAGAGAGAGAGAGAGAGAGAGAGAGAGAGAGAGAGAGAGAGAGAGAGAGAGAGAGAGAGAGAGAGAGAGAGAGAGAGAGAGAGAGAGAGAGAGACATGCCACGGAGGATTTCTAACTGAGCTTCCGAAGGGGGAAACGAGAGAGAGAGAGAGAGAGGAGAAGAGAGAAAAAATATATCAATTCCTGGGACTGGGCTGCGGAGGGAAGAGAAGAGGAAAGAAAGACAGAAGAGGAGGAAAGAGAAGAAAAGAAAGTGAAAAAAGAATGATATGGAAAAGAAGAAAGAGAAAAGAGATGAATATAAGAGTGAAGAAGAAAAGAAGGTAAAGGAAGAAAAAATGAAACAAAAGAAGAAAGAAAAAAGTTGAAAGAGGAAAGAAACAAAGGAAGAAAAGAAAGGAATAGGAGAACGTGAAAGAGGAAATAAAGGAACAAAATAACGAAAAAGATAAAAGAAAGAGAGAAAGAAAGGAAAGAAAGAGGAGGAAAGAAGAGAGAAAGAAAGGAACAAAAGAAAGAAGAAAAGAAAGTGGACAAGGAAAACAAGAGAAAAAAGATGGAAGAGGAGGAGGAGGAGGAGGAGGAGGAAAGAAGGAAGAAAACTGAAGAAGAAGAAGAAGAAGAAGAAGAAGAAGAAGAAAAAGAAGAAGAAAAAGAAGAAGAGGAAGATATGTAAGAAAAATAAATATAAAAAATAAAAATCTAGTATTCAAAACAAAAAGTACAAAAAAAAGGAACAAACACCAAACTCCATCACTCCTTTCCTAACGCCTCCTAACTTATTTTCTTCCTTTTTTTGCGAGAGTGAAAAGGAAAGGTTAAAATTTGATGAAGCTTGACGTCTGGGCAGTCAGGTATGGGTCGCCTCTACCCCCTATGCCCGCACCCATTTCCAAGGCCCATACTTACCCATTCCTTCGCCTCTGCGCACACACGGGTCTACCCATCACTCTCCCTTCCCATCTCCCTTCCCTCCACCTTCACCCAGTCATTCCACACACTCTTCTCTCTCCTACCTACCTATTTTATCTCTTCCCTCACCTACTGATTCTCTCTCCCTCTCCCTCTCTCCCTCTCTCTCTCTCTGGGCATCTTATCCCTTCTCCTTTTTCTCTCTATGCCTTTGTTTCTCTTTTACTCGCCTTCTTTTTGTCCTATCTTCATCTATCTCTATCTATTTCTCTCTGTCTATGCAACACAACCCCTCTCTCTCTCTCTCTCTCTCCGCCAACCTGTTTTTTCTCATCATCGTGGAATTACAGATAAACCTGTCCCGTTCTCGTCGCTTTTTCTAATCCGTTTCGCTCGTTCCTCATCTTCGCTTATCCGGATTTCCTTCTGTTTATTATTGTTATGTTTCCTTCGTCCGTGTTTTCCCTCTTTCTCGTTCATTTCAGAAGATACACACACTGACACACACACACACACACACACACACACACACACACACACACACACACACACACACACACACACCTGTCCTTCTCTACTTAACCTTTTTCTTTCTTTCTTTATCTGTTTACTTTATCTTTTCATTATTATTATTATTATTTATTTTTGTGTGTAGATCATTTTAATTGAACGTAGAAGTGAAAAAGGGAGTTGGTCTTGTTTCTTTCCTTCCCTTCTTTTTCTTTTTTTACATATATTTCTTCTTGTTTACATTATTATTGTTATTATCTTATTATTATGATTATTTTTATTATTGTATTATTTGTGTTTCTTTTCATGTGATCTATTGCATTATTTCTCTCATATATCAATCCATCACTAGAGTAAAAAAAAAAAAAAAAAACTATGAAAGAAATAAATGATCCGATTACAAGAGAAAAAAAGAACAAGGCGACAAAAAAAAGTTATGATCATTCCTATTTTTCACATCTGATCGCTTTCTCTGCCCTCTCTCTCTCTCTAGCGCCATGCCTTGCTCACTCACTCGCTCTTCCTTCGTCAACTTTTTTTTGTTTCCTTTTCCATTTTCTTTTTCCCTCTCTCTCCCTTTTGATTTCTAATTCCATTTTTGCCTCGCGAACTATTTCCATCTGGTGGCGAATGGGAAAAAAAGGGAGGAACGCAAGGAACACACACACACACACACACACACACACACACACACACACACAAGATTGAACGTGGTCTGAATGAGGAATGTGAAGTGGTGTATGGGAACTCGTGTGTGTGTGTGTGTGTGTGTGTATGTGTGTGTGTGTGTGTGTGTGTGTGTGTGTGTGTGTGTGTGTGTGTGTGTGTGGAGAGGGAAGGAATGATATGAAGGTGACGGTTGGATCGAGAGAGAGAGAGAGAGAGAGAGAGAGAGAGAGAGAGAGAGAGAGAGAGAGAGAGAGAGAGAGAGAGAGAGAGAGAGAGAGAGAGAGAGTTAACCCCCCATTAATCTCACCTGTTCCTTCCTTCTCTCTTCAAAGTTTCAACATTAAATTCCTTTCTCCGCCACAAACCCACCACCACCACCACCTCCACAACCACTACCACCACCACCACCACCACCACCATGGCCCTGCGACCACAAGAGACATTCCAGACTCGTCAAAACTTACAGACACACACACACACACACACACACACACACACACACACACACACCTGTCCCTCTCTGCTTAACCTTTTTTTCTTCATCCCTTCGACAAAACACACCCACGAAGTTATCCACCGACCTAACCACCACCCAACCACCCACCTATCCACCCAATCACCCACCTGTCCACCTATCCTTTTCTTCCTCCTCCCCGTAAGAGCGAATTATCATTTTTCACTTGTTTCTTCATCCTCGTCTTTCCTTCCATTCGGCCGAGTCTCTTTCTAGCGTCTTCGGCAATCATCATTTTTCAGCCGTGACCGCCTGTCCGAACGCGGCTGCCCGGAGTGACAAGTGACCTCTCATTACACCCGAAGCTGGGGCCGCGTGTTCGAATCCCCTCACCCGGCCAACGATCTCATCTTCCTTTACCTCTACCTAATCCTCTTCCTTCCTTTTCCTCTTCCTCTTCCCCTTATTAGTACCTTCCTTTTCCTCATCTTCTTTTATTCCCTAATGCCTAAACTTTGAAAATAAATAACATGAGAGAAAAAGAGAGAAACGAGGAGAGAAAAAAAAATCGCAGAAATCCTAGGAACATCTTTTGGGGTCTAGGATCAGAAGAGACAGAGAAGGAGAAGGAGGAGGAGGGAGACGGACGAGACGAAGGAGACTAAGGAGGCGGAGGAGGAGGAGGAGGAGGAGAGGGAGTGTGTGGTATTTGGTGGAGGATCAGCGGCTGGGCTCCCTGCTGGGTATTATCAGGCTGTTCCGTCACACTGTCTTCCCTCGACCACCACAAATCCAGGACGGGACTCGACCAGCGCTCTCCATTTATATATATACTCTCTCTCTCTCTCTCTCTCTCTCTCTCTCTCTCTCTCAATGGTTATTTAGTCACACACGAGTCTTGTCTAAATGGAATTCATGTGCTCGTTTTAAAACAGGTGGTTGGATGGCAGCCCTGAGGAGGAGGAGAAAGAAGAGGAGGAGGAGGAGGGAAAGGAAGAGGAAGAAGAGTAGGGAAGAGAAGAGGATGTGGACGAGTAGGAGGAGGAGGAGGTGGAGGTGTGGAGGAAGAAGACGAGAACGAGAAAGAGGGTAAAAATTAGGTGGAAGAGGACAAAAATGAGGAAAAGGAGGAGGAGGAGGATAGTGATATTTAGAGGAGAAGAATGAGGAGGAAGAAGAAGAGGACATAAAAGAAAAAAAAGACAGACGAGAACAACTGGGATGAGGAAAGTAATTAGGAAAAGGAAGAGAAAAAAGACGAAAACGAGGAGAACGAGGAGGAGGAAGAGGAGGAGGAGGAGGAGGAGGACAAGGAAAATGTACTAAGGACGTGATTAATTAAAGGGAGAGGAGTCGAGGAGCGCCGCAGCCACACTATCTCGGCGGTTCGAAGGTGCGCCATATTTCACAGGTATCTCCCAGGTGAGGCCTCGACGTTATGGCCCTCCGTCAGGCAAGGGCGGCGGCGTAATAGGACGGCCCCCAACACCCCCAACACCCACAACAGACCCCACCATTGCCCAACAACCACCACCATTACTACTTTTACAACTACAACAATTACTACTATACTTTAAATGAAACTCACTCATGTTGTAGCTCTTTCTTATAATCCTCCTCCTCTTCCTCCTCCTCCTTCTCAATGTCTTCAGTCTCTACCACCTTAATGAAGTCTATTTTTGTCCCCTTTTTCCACTTCCTCTTTTTCCTCAACCACCACCACTACAACCACCATCTCCACCACCACCACCACCATCATCTCCACCACCACCAACAACAACAACAACACTAAAAAGGAAAAACAGTATATAACCAACATGTCTTCCACCTGTAAAGCGTCTCTTCCACCTTTCCTAGCATAACTAAAACAACTACTGTCACTAATAAACACACACACACACACACACACACACACACACACACACACACACACACTCGTACGTCTTTTTTTTCCCGCCGCCGCCCAGAGAAAGGTCACAGATCGTTATGCCTGTGGAGGGAAGAATGTTACAGCGCGTTAACTTCACTGCAGAATTATGTTAATGCCTCGCCACGCTTATGCATTTAAATGATTGTTTTGCAACTTTTGGTTAAATAAAGGACGAGTGATGAGGAGCGAGAGAGAGAGAGAGAGAGAGAGAGAGAGAGAGAGAGAGAGAGAGAGAGAGAGAGAGAGAGAGAGAGAGAGAGAGAGAGAGAGAGAGAGAGAGAGAGAGAGAGAGAGAGAGAGAGAGAGAGAGAGAGAGAGAGAGAGAGAGAGAGAGAGAGAGATGCCTCCAAGTCTACACGTGCAAGTAATAATCCAGGTAATTAGTTAACTTTTACCTGAGTGAGGAAAGAAACATATAGGAAACACCTGTAAACACACACACACACACACACACACACACACACACACACACACACAACGAATGGATAAACGAAGCAAAAATAAAGGAATAAAACGCAAGCCTAAGCTCCGATAGACAGAATTACATCTTTATAAAAAAACACAAACAAACGAAAGCAAATTCAACAGAGGACGGAGACTCGACAGCTCCCTCCACCACCATCTCTCTCTCACTCTCTCCCTCTCTCTCTCTCTCTCTCTCTCTCTCTCTCTCTCTCTCTCTCTCGTCCGTCACAGGCTCTTGCTGTCTTTATCCAACTACTTATTAACTCATTTCCATATGAACACAAGAGGCCGTGAGAAGGGGCGTGGAGGAGGAGGAGGAGGCGGAGGAGGAGGAGGAGGAGGAGGAGGAGGAGGAGGAGGAGGAGGAGGAGGAGGAGGCGAGGTTGTAAAAGCAAAGGACCAGATGGCTTCCAAACACATGAGAAAGAAAAAGAATGAGATCAAACACAAGGGGGGGGGGGGGGGAGAGAGAGAGAGAGAGAGAGAGAGAGAGAGAGAGAGAGAGAGAGAGAGAGAGAGAGAGAGAGAGAGAGAGAGAGAGAGAGAGAGAGAAAGGATAATATACAGACTCAGTAGACAATATCACACGTCAGGGAAAGGAGACAGAGCAGAACACACACACACACACACACACACACACACACACACACACACACACACACACACACACACACACACACACACCATCATCATCATCATCATTAATTCCCTGTAGGACCAAACTCTTTCCTAACGTACTCCATTCCTTTCCAATCCACTCTAGCAAAGGTTCTAATTTTAACCTATCTTATTTTCTTTCTATCTATCTATTTATGTATGTATGTATGAATGAATGCATCTATCTATCTATTTTTCTTTCTATTTATCTATGTATCTATCTCTTTATCTATCTATCTATCTCTCTCTTCCCCGACTACCAAGATTCCAATCCTAATTCATGAGTTCCAACACGTTTAAACACACACACAAGCAGAATCCACTCTTTTAAGCAGGACCAGCGCGCACCTCACCTGTCCCACCTGCTGATCAATCAAGGTGGGAGCGGGGGCTGAGGGGGAGACGCCGGGACACGCACCTCGGCCGCTAATGACTCGATCTTGCTGTCTCAAATTGCCGACAAGAACAGGCCCGTCACACGCACCGACACTCCGCTCACTCGCTAACCCTGCCGCCCAGCTGACTCGATACATATTAATCCGTGCGTCTCGAGCTGTTTGTCTCCCTCCTGCTAGCTGGTGTGTGTGTGTGTGTGTGTGTGTGTGTGTGTGTGTGTGTGTTGCTGGAAGCCTTAGTTTTGTGCCATTCTTTCTACGTTTCTTTCTCTCTCTCTCTTTCTCTGTGTTGCTGTCTTTGAGTTCGTTTGAGTATGTGTCTCTCTCTCTCTCATTAATGCAAAAAAATGTCTCTTCTTGTTTATAAATTTTCATTCTCGCACTTTCTCTTCTTGGTTTCTCTTTATTTCTCTTTTCTCATTAATACAGAACAGAATGATAATATATGTACGAGTAGGTTAAGGTGAGAATTATCCTTGTTATTATTATCCTTATTATTATTGTTATTATTATTATTTAGTGTTGTTTTCTTGTTTGTTGTGAGGTTGTATTTGTAACGAGGGCAGAATGTTTAATCAACTTCTGAAGGAAAAAAGGGAAAAAGCGAATCGTGGTGCAGTGCGGGTTCCTCACTTCATACTAACTCGAATTCCTTGTTAGCATTCCTCCTCACACTCATTTTTTTTAAAGTATGTTCATTCAGTGTTACCAAAAAAAAAAAAGTAAACAGTGGTGAGCTTTAACTTTTTACTTATATGATTAACTTTACCATCATCGTTCTCTCTTATTATGGATGTTTTTTTTTTCTATCTGTCTCTCTGTCTGTTTGTCTGTTGGTAAAATGCCTTTCTAATTATAATCTGTCTGTCTGTCTATCTAATTCTCTCTCTCTCTCTCTCTCTCTCTCTCTCTCTCTCTCTCTCTCTCTCTCTCTCTCTCTCTCTCTCTCTCTCTCTCTCTCTCTCTCTCTCTCTCCAGACAAGTGTAATCGGACACTGGACTGGCTCAGGGCGTGGAGGGGGCGTGGGTGGGGATGGGGAGTGGGGGAGAGGGAAGGGGAAGGGAGGGGGGGAGGGGGAAATGCCACCCACCCGCCCCTGCACCTAAATATTTGCTCATTCCTGTTTGCTTTTGGACACGTAGATGGAAAAAGAAGAAAAAGGAGGAGGAGGAGGAGGAGGAGGAGGAGGAGGAAGAGGAGGAGATAGAGGAGATGGAGAAGAAAAGAGAGAAGAAAACAATAAAAAGGAGGAAGATGATGATGAGGAGGAGATAGAGGAGATGGAGGAGAAGAAAAGAGAGAAGAAAACAATAAAAGGAGGAAGACGAGGAGGATAAGAAGGAGAGGAGTAGGAAGGGGAAAATAAGAATGGAAGAAAAACAAACAAAAACAACAACAATTAGAATAAGAATACAAAGCAGATGAACAAGGACAACAACAACAACAACAACAACAACGCCATGAAGTACAGTCCTCATCTCTCGTGTCTGTCTGTCTGTCTGTCTGTCTGTCTGTCCGTGCCATGAAAATACACAAACTGACTCGTGACACACATTCACGAGGGGAACATGACTTTTAATGCACCAAACGAGACTACTTTACTAATACTACTACTACTACTACTACTACTACTACTACTATACCCATATGATCTTCTCTTCTCCCTCCCATATTCTTCTTCCCTCTCTCTCTTCCCCACTCTCTCCTCTCTTCTCTAATGCAAGATAGATTAGTTATAGTTTGAATAAGTGAAAGAAAATGGGACATGGAAGTGATATTATAAGATTTTAGGTTCAACACAGCATCCTTATCTTCTACCTCCTTCTCTCTCCCTCCTTTCCTCCCTTCTTTCCTCCCTCTCTCCATCCCTGCACGAAGATTATCAGTTCAACACAGCATCCTAATCTTCTCTAACTCCTTCTCTCCCTCCTTCCCTCCTTTCCTTCCTCCTCCCTCTCTCCATTCCTGCACGAAGATAAGTTCAACACAGCATCCTTATCTTCACCCTCCTTCTCTCCCTCCTTCCCTCCTTCCCTCCATTCTCCCTCCCTCTCTCCATCCCTGCACGAAGATAAGTTCAACACAGCATCCTTATCTTCACCCTCCTTCTCTCCCTCCTTCCCTCCTTCCCTCCATTCTCCCTCCCTCTCTCCATCCCTGCACGAAGGTAAGTTCAACACAGCATCCTCATCTTCTACCTCCCTCCCTTCTTCTCTCCTTTCCTTCCTCCTTCCCTCCTTTCCTCCATCTCTCCGTCCCTCCGAAAGTAGAAATAAAGTGTAGATATAAGGATTAGTGAGCGAGGAAGATCACGCAGAAAAAAAACTTGTACTAGCAATGAAAGAAATAGAAAGAAAACAGAAAACAGCGATAAATTAATAACTGACATAAGCAGAAATAAACAAACAAACCAAAACAACAACAACAAAAAACATGGCTCTCTCCCCTTGTTGTTTATTTTCACACGAATTATGAAGCAAAAAAAAGAAAAGAAAAAAAAAGATACCACCACGACAACGCAAGAAAAAAAAAGTAAGGAAGAAAACGACAAGAAAGCCAAATAAACACAAGATAAACACTACTTCAAATAAGAAATAACATCGTAAAGAACGCTCAAGAGAAAGAGAGGCAAAACAAATTCAAGATAAGGCTGAGGACACGAAGATAAACGTAATAAAACAAAAGCAAATGAAGAAACAACAAAGATATCGTAATACGGAGATAGAAGGAAGACGAGGAGGAGGAGGAGAAAGAGGAGAAGGAGAAGGATGAGTACAAATGGAAGGAAAGGTTGTGGACGTAGGATACTAAAGGAGAACAGTATGATAAAAAAGAAGAATAGGAGGAGAATATGGAGGAGGAAAATAAGTGGGAACAAGAGGAAAAGGAAACAGAAGGAAATGGATGAGTGAAGGAAGAAGAGGAAAAGGAGGATAAGGAGAAACAGAAGTAGGAAAAGCGGAACTTGAGGAGGAGGAGGAGGAAGGAGAAGAGAGGAAATTAAAGAAGAAAGACATGGAGAAGGGAAAAAGAAGAAGGGAAAATGGTATTACTAGTACGAAGATGATAGGGATAGTGGAAACAAAAGGAGGAGAAAGAACAAGAGGAGGAGAAAGATGGAAGAGGAAGAAGGAGAGGAAGAAAAAGAGGAGGAGGAGAAGGAGAGGGAACACAGAGAAGAAGAAAACAAGGATTCGGAGTAGAAGGAAGAACAGGTGAATGAGAAAATGAAGAAAGAGGAGGAGGAAGAGAAGGAGGAACAGGAGGAGGAGGAGGAGGAGAGAGAAGACAGAGAAGAAAAAAATCAAGCAATCAGTAGGAGGAAGAACAGACGAATGAGAATAAGAAGGAAGAAGAGAAAATAGAAGGAGGAGGAGGAGGAGGAGAGAGAGAAAAGAAGACAGAAAATAAGAAGGAAGAAGAGGAATAGAAGGAGGAAGAGGAGGAGACAGAGAAAAAAAAGACAAAAAAAAAAAAACAACCATTCAGAGTAGGAAGAAGGAAGAGCAGGACAAAGAGAATAAGAAGAAGGAGAAATAGAAGATAAGCAGAAAGATGAGGAGAAAGAAGACAAAGAAGAAAATAACAATCAATAAAAGTGGAAGGAAGAACAGGGGAATGAAAATAAGAAGAAGGAGGAATAGAAAGATAATCAGGAGAAGGAGGAGGAGGAGGAGGAGGAGGAGGAGGAAGACAGAGAAGAAGACAAAACAAGCAGCCATTGTAAAAATAAATACACGTATCAACATACATCATGACGCGGAGACAGCAGAGAGAGGCAGTAAAAAGGGGAGATGAGGACGTGAAGATAATGACGGAGAGAGAGAGAGAGAGAGAGAGAGAGAGAGAGAGAGAGAGAGAGAGAGAGAGAGAGAGAGAGAGAGAGAGAGAGAGAGAGAGAGAGAGAGAGAGAGAGAGAGAGAGAGAGAGAGAGAGAGAGAGAGAGAGAGTAGAATAAGTGATTAAATACATGCAAAAGGAGGAAGAGGAGGAGGAAGAAGAGCTGCAGGAGGAGGAGGAGGAGGAGGAGGAGGAGGAGAATCAGGTCACTAGAGAAGGAACGACCGAGAATGAGATGCAGCGAGGGTTGCCAAGTGGCCGACACACACACACACACACACACACACACACACACACACAAGTAGGAAGGTCGGACGGTAGGTATAGGAAAGGACGAGGAGGAAGAAGAGGGAGAAGAGGAGTTGTAGGAGGAATAGGAAGAGCAAGAGAAGAAGAAGGAGGAGGAGGAGGAGGAGGATTTGGGGTGTGGGTGGTCAGGAGAAACGAGGTGGGAGGAGGAGGAATAGGAGGAGGAAGAATAGAAGAAGGAGGAGGAGGAGGACTTAAGAGGGTGGTCTAGGGAGAGAGAGAAAAAGAAAGAAAAGGAGGGAGAGAGAGAGAGAGGAGGATGACAAAGACTAGGATAGAAGAGGAAGGACAAAATAGATATAGATGTTAGGGAAGTAGAAACATGGAAGAAACGAAGGAAAGAAGAGGAGAGAAGGAAGACTGGAGTGAAGGCGGCTGAGCAGGTCTTGAGGCGGCGGCAGGGTCAGGGGATCAGAGGAGAGGGAGGCGGAGAGGGAGAGAGGGACAGCGTGACGTCACAGTCCATAGTGTTATCAGAGACCCAATCAAGGGACGG
Source organism: Eriocheir sinensis (assembly GCF_024679095.1). Taxonomy (NCBI): domain Eukaryota; kingdom Metazoa; phylum Arthropoda; class Malacostraca; order Decapoda; family Varunidae; genus Eriocheir; species Eriocheir sinensis. The sequence continues at coordinate 8,778,100 of NC_066560.1, forward strand.
AGACGTGGACGCAGTAAATATCACACTGATGGACGAAAACTGTTTCAAGGCGAGAGAGGAGAGAGAGAGAGAGAGATATGAGTATACTAAGATAGAGTTGTCTAAATAGGTCGGAAGAAGACTCAAACACACACACACACACACACACACACACACACACACACACACACACAGACAGACAGACAGCGCTAAAGACAGACTGCTTGATTGGGTGTTTAGTGACTTAAGGAGGAGAAGGAGGAGGAGGAGGAAGAGGATGGGGGGCGTAGGATATATGGGTGGGGTGGGGTCCTATTCCGTGTTTTTGGATCCCATATTGCTTAAAGGAATTAGTCTTCAGCTTTATCTAAACACCTTTGCTGCCAACACTCTCCTCTCGCTTGTCCTTCCTTGTTCGCCTCTCCTTTATCTATGTCGATTTTCAAGACTCGTCGGTTTGGTCAGTGGTCGGTCAGGGTTGGTCGGGCCTTCTCTCCTTTTCTCTTTCTCTATCTCCCATATTTTCCATCCATAGGCGTTTTTCGTCCGCCTTTCCTCCTCCTTCATTTCCTTTAGTTCTCTCTTCTCACTCTCATTCTTCCTTTCTTCCTTATTTCCATTCAATTATCTCTACTCTCCTTTCCTTTCTGTCTTCCTTCTTTATAGTCTTTTAATTTCTTATTCTTTCATTCCTTCACTCGTTTTTATTCTTCCTCTTTAACCGTCTACCCCAATCTCTCTCTCTCTCTCTCTCTCTCTCTTTTCCTCCTCCTTTTCTTCTTTCGCCTTATTTTTGCAGTTCCTTTCCAACCTCCTTTTCTCACTAATTTTCTTGTCCCTTTTCCTCTGGCTTTTCTTCTTTCTCCTTTTATTGCTCCCTCTTTCTCTCTCTCTCTCTCTCTCTCTCTCTCTCTCTCTCCGGCTATGACTACAACCTTTTTTCTCCTCCTCTCAGTTTCTCGCATGAGGCATAAACTAGCTGGGAAATCAAATCTAAACAGAGTAAGGCTGTCCGTCATCAATCCTTTGCCAAAACAAGTGAAATGGCTGATTGCGAGGCTGACAGACGAGAGGCAGACCCTGGGGCGAGAGGGAATCGAACAGGGGCCACACAACGTCGAACACACTCACCCACATGAAGCAAGTAGGTGAAGTAGGATAGAGAGTGGATAGAAGGTTTGGAAGAAGAAGAGGGTGAGAGGAGGAAGGAGATGGAGAACAAGGGAAAAAGTAGAGGTGAAAACGGTTTTGCTAGTACGAAGATGATACGGACAGTGAACACAAAAGTAGGAGAGAGAACAAGAGGAGGAGAAAGACAGAAGAGGAGGAACAAGAGGAAGAAAAGGAAGGAGGTAATGGAAAAGGAAAGGAAATGGAGATTGAGTGGAGTGAAAAAATTAGAAGAGGATGATAGTGTTAGCGGAAGAACACACACACACACACACACACACACACACACACACACACACACACACATGGTTTCCGGGTCTAGCTTTTAAAACGTAACTGTAAACATATTTCTCTCTCTCTCTCTCTCTCTCTCTCTCTCTCTCTCTCTCTCTCTCTCTCTCTCTCTCTCTCTCATCTCCATAATCGAGTTCTGGTTGCTGTACTTCTTCTTCCCCTCTTTATTCTTCTCTATCTTTTTTCCCTTGCACTCCTCCTCCTCCTCCTCGTGACAGCGGCGGCAACAGGTGTGTGTGCGTGCGTGTGTGTGTATATTCGCAGGTGCACGTTGTTAATTATTGCACCTCAGCTTCGAGACAAAAGGTGGCGGAGACGGTGCCAGCGCTCGCCACTTGATCTGCTCCTCCTCCTCTCCCCCTCCCCCCCTCCCCTCCCCCCCTCCCCCCCCTGCCATGCGACGTCCCGCCTCTCAAGTTATGGGATGTTGCGTCTTTTTCTTCCTCCTGTTGCTCCTTTTCTCACTAATTTCCTTGCGCCTTTTCTTCTTTTCTTTCTTTTCTTTATTCTTCTTTTCCTCTACCTTCACTTTTGTCTCCGTTTTGTAATCCTCTCTTTGCCCTCTTGTACCTTTTCTTCTTCTTTCTTAATTTTTTTTATTTTCTTCTTTCATTTTCTTTATTCTTCTTTTCCTCTACCTTTACTTTTCTCTCCTTTTCTCACCATTTTCTTGCATCTTTTTTCTCCTTCTGTTCCTTTTTCTTCTCTCGCCTTTCCTTGCCCTTTCTTTTTCCTGTTTCTCTTTTCCCTAATTTCCTGGCACCTTTTCTTCTGTCCCTTTGTCCTCATCTTTTCATCAACTCCTTTTCTTATTTCAACCTCTTTTCACCCATCTCCTTTTCTGCCCTTTTCCTTTACCCCTTTTCTGCAACTTTCTCCTACTCTTTTCTGCTTCTTTTTCTATTTTTTTCCTCTCTTTTATCTTTTGTCCAATTCCTCTCTCTCTCTCTCTCTCTCTCTCCAGGGCAAAAATAACATCTCTCAAGTGTTCTCTTTGCCCTATTCTGATTCTTCTCCCTTCCTCCCTCCTTCCCTCCCTTCTTCACCTACCTCCCACCTCCTTCCCTCCTCCCTCCTTCCGTATCTCTCCTTCCTCCCCTCACGGCATTCCTCACACACAGTTCTTCCTCGCTTGGCATCTCCTTCATTCCTCCCTCACTCATTCCCCTCTTACCTCCTCCTCCTCTTCCTCTTCTTCTCCTTCTTTTCCTCCTCTTCCTCTTACATCCTGTCTATGGTATTCTCCTTTATTTTTTCCGTTTTCTTCTTTGACTTCCTTCCTCCTTCTTTCACTTATGCATTTAAAGACAGCACTTCCATCCTCCTCCTCCTCTTCCTCCTTTTCCTTTTCCTCTTCTTTCCTTTCTATGGTATTCCTCATCTTTTCCCCTCTGTTTTCTCTTCCCCTTTTAGCATCTTCTTTCCTCTTTGTCACCCTTTTCGCCTCACCCTCACACAAACCCTACACCCTTGTCCTCCAACATCCTAACCTTCCACCCCCTTCATCACTCTCCTCTCTCTCCTCAAAATTGGGCTTAAAATAGTGCCAGGCATATTGAAAACGATAGAAGAGGCGTGGTATTTGTGGCACTGAAGAGGAGGAGGAAGAAAAGGAGGAGGAGGAGGAGGAGGGGCAGGAGAAGTAGAGAACAAGGAGCAAAACGTAACAATTCGAAACGTAGTAGAAGAAAGGAAAGACAAGAAAGGGGGAAGAGAGAGAGAGTAAGAGGAGAAGGAAAAGGAAGAGGAGGAGGAGGAGGAGGAGGAGGTGGTGAGGTGGTGTTGGTCTCCGGGTGTTGCTTGCCACAATGCCCTCGTAAAAATAGAATCAAGTCTCGCATATACTAACAGTCAAGTCGTGGGTACAAAAAGATCCCGGGTAGTGGTGTCAGCCGGCGCCAAGACTTCCTTCCATCCGCTATAGTTTCTCCTGATTCTGCCGGGGGATGCTGCGTGCGTGCGTGGTGCGAGATGAGATGAGGTGATGCTGCCGCTGCCTCATCACCGTCAGCATCACCAGCATCACTATCAACATCATGAACAGCCTGTATCTTGATGTATTTCCCACTTGATTCTTCTTCTTTTTTTTGTAGACTTTAATATCGTCTTTCCCATCTTTCCCTCTCCCTTTAACATCATACAACTCCTCTTCTCTTCTTCCTTTTCCTCTTTCTCTTCCTTCTTTTGCTGTACCTCTTCTGCTCTCCCCTCACCATCATTCTCACCTTTCCCCTCTTTTCCTCTCCACCGACACTCTACCCCTCTCCTCCTCCTCCTCCTCCTCCTCCTCCTCAGCCGGGCGCGTGGTGTCTCACAGATCACCGAGGGACAACTGGGGTTCATTAAAGCCCCTCGGCGTCTTCCCAGCGCGCGGATGTTTTGAGACAATATAGAAGCTGTCGCCTTAGCCCATTCCTTAGCGGCGGCGGGTCGTTCTGACGGTCGTGCGCGGCGCCCCAACGACCCCTTCCCTGCTGACGGAGGAGCCCACTAAAAATACCTCAAGTGCCTCGTAAGTCAGTCAATGCAAACACGGGGGTTCCTAGGATACTGCTACTACTGCTACTACTACTACTACTACTACTACTACTACTACTACTACTACTTCTGCTACTACTGCTACTGTTGGTGGTTCTTCTATGTAGTTCTCCTCCTCCTCTTTCTTCTCCTACCAAAGCAATGAGAAAGAAGAATAACAAGAAAAAGATAAAACAAAAACAAAAAACAACAGACGAGGAAAAAGATAATGTCTTTAATGAATATGCATAAACCTGAAACACACACACACACACACACACACACACACACACACACACACACACACACACACACACACACACACACACACACACACTGAGAGAGAAAAAGAGGTGTGAGGAAGAGAAACGGAAGGAGGAAAGATGAAAGAATGTTAAGGAAATCATAAAGACATGAAAAGGGGTTGAAAAGGAGCGATAATGAGCGAGGGGAGGAAGCATCGGGCGAGGGGAATATATGATAAGAGGGAACAGCGAGGGTCGTGGAGGAGACGAAGGAAGATGGAAGACGCGGAGACGACGGAGGAGGAGGAGGAGGAGGTAGGGGAGACAACGACGGGTTTTATATTTTGCTTCGTTTTTCGAGATAAATACGGAAGGAAAAAATAAATATCATACTTCACCTCAAATTCGTATCAGATCCTCTTCAGTTTCCCATTTGAGGAACGCAACGAGAGCTTATTTTTTCCCTCCTCCTCCTCCTCCTCCTCCTCCTCCTCCTCCTCGTTGGCGACAAAAACGAGATAAAAAAAGGAGCTAAAAGTGAGATCCGTAACATTGCCAGGGATCATTCGCGTCTTCAAGGAGAGCGAGACAGAGAGACGAAAGAAAAGTATGATAATCAGTAAAACCGAAAATGGAAAATATGAAAAAATACTAAAGAAGAAGAGAAAGAGAAGTGATTAGGATAAAGGAGAAGAAAAGGAATCAAGACGAAGAAAAAGATGAAGAGTAAAGACGAAAAGGAAAGTATAAAAAAGGATGAAACAGAAGAGAAAGAGAAAGAAAAGAAGATAAAAGGGAAAGAAAACATCACAGTCAGTCACTCAGTTAATTCAAAGTGATAAAAAAAAGGAAAAAAAATCAAAACTAGTATAAGAGAAGGAAAAAAATAACAAAATACAAGAAATAAGGTAAAGAAAAACAAAGGGATCTGAAACTACTTATGAGAGATTATAGAGAATTAGAAACCTTTACAAAAACAATTTAAAGGAAAAAAAAAGAATCAGACGTAGATGAAACAACGAAATAGAGGAAAATAAACGGAAATACAGATAAAGAGAGAGAGAGAGAGAGAGAGAGAGAGAGAGAGAGAGAGAGTATTTCTCTCACCCACTTAAACAGTCTCGGGCCTCACTTTCTTACCCTTCTCCCCCTCTCCTAAAGTCTCCCTCCTCCTCCTCCTCCTCTTCCTTCCTTTCCCTCCGCGTCCTTATCTTTTTCTCCCTCTCCCTCCCTCTCTCTCTCACTTTCTCTCCCCTTTCTTTTTTTCTTCATTCTCCTCCTCCATTATTTCTTCCCAACCTTTATTTCTCGTCTTGTTTCTTCTCCTTCTCCTTTTTTATTCTCCCTCTTTCTCAATTTTTTCCTCCTTCCTCCTTTCTCTCTGTCTTATGCCTTTCATCGCCTTCATCTCCTCATTCTATTCCTCCTTTGTTCTTCTTTCTCTCTCTCTCTCTCTCTCTCTCTCTCTTAGCTGATTCTTTCCTCCACTTCTATATTCTTTTCCTCTTCATCTTCCTCCTCCTTCCCCAATACATCTGATTCTTTCCTCCTCCTCCTCCTCCTCCTCCTCCTCCTCCTCCTCCTCCTCCTCGTCTTCTCTCTCTCCACTCACTTCCCCCTCCACTTCTTCCTTCCTCTTTCTTTGCCTTTCTTTCACTCCTTCCCTCTTCCTCCTCCTCCTCCTCCTCCTCCTCCTGCGGCGCCATATGACCCTGGATGTTGCGGCGCCTAATTTCAATCAATCAATCACTCAATCAATCCTCCTCCTCTTCCTCTATTGTTATCGTTTTCTTCCCTTTCTCTCTCTAATAATAATAATAATAATAATAATAATAATAATAATAATAATAATAATAATAGTGATAAAAATTAGTAAACAAGAAGATTATTAAGTCGACGTTTGTTTGTTTGTTTTGTATCTTACGTTTTTTTTTCTTATTTATTGTAATTGTTTTCTTTTCTTTCTTTCTTTTTCTTTTGTCGTTTTCTTCAAGTCGTTTCGTTTCATCTTCTCTTCTTTGTTTTCTTTTTTGTTTTGTTTTCCTTTTCTTTATTACCGGCCTTTTATATTGTCTTCCTGGCCTTTTGTTTTGTCCTCTCTCTCTCTCTCTCTCTCTCTCTCTCTCTCTCTCTCTCTCTGCCACTCTCCATTCTTCCCTGTCTCTCCCTTCCTTCCTTCCTTCCTTCCTTCCTTCCTTCCTCCATCTCTGTATTCTCCCTTCTTCACCCTCTCTCCTCTCTCCCTCTCCCTCTCTCTCTTATCCTACCACTCTCCATTCTTCCCTGTCTCTCCCTTCCTTCCTTCCTTCCTCCATCTCTGTATTCTCCCTTCGTCACCCTTGTTTAACCCCTCTCCCTCTCCCCCTCCTGCTCCCTCCCCTCATCGTCTTAGCTCGGCGCCATTGTGCTGTGCCATTAGGTGTATTGAGTGTACATTAAGGCGCGTATCATTACATTAATTCCTAATTACACTTCCCTGATACACTGCAGTAAACAAAGACCCTCCTCCTCCTCCTCCTCCTCCTCCTCTTCTTCTTCCCTTTCTCTTCTTCCCTTATTCCTTCTCGTGTTTCTCTTCTACTTTTTGAATTCTTGTTGAGTGTTGTTCCTTGTCCCCTCCTCCTCCCTTTCTTCTTCTTCTTGTTCTTCCTTTTCTTCCTCCTTTCTTTTCCTCCTTCTTCTTTTCTAATTCTCGTTACGTTTTGTCCACTACCCCCGTCACCCTCCTCCTCCTCCTTTTCTTCTTCTCCTTCTTCTTCTTTCTCCTCCTACTTTCTCTTTTTCTCTTCCTCCTCTTCCTCTTTTCGTTCAACTCTTCGCCCTCTTGTCCCTTCTACTTATTATTATTCTACTGCTAATATACCTCCTCCTCCTCCTCCTCCTCCTCCTCCTCCTCTTCTATTCATTCCCGTCCCTTCTTCTTTCTATTCCCCTTTTCCTCTTCTTTCGTCTCTCTCCTTATCTTTATCTTCGTCGTTGTTCTCCTCCTCCACCTCCTCCTCCTCTTTCTTTTTTTCTTCTTATCCTTCTTCCTCGTATCTCTCCTTCTCTTCCCCTCCTTCTCCTTCCCTCAAGACACATCCTGAGGAAAACAATCGTGTATTATTCACACTCTCCTGGTTTCTCTCTCTCTCTCTCTCTCTCTCTCTCTCTCTCTCTCTCTCTCTCTCTCTCTCTCTCTCTCTCTCTCTTTCTTCTCTCTTCTCTTCCTTTCTTTCGTTCATTCTCTATCTCCTCCTTTGTGGCGTCGTCTCCCATCTCTCCACCATTTCTTCTTCCTTCTTCATCTCATGCACAACCTCAGCATCCTCCTCCTCCTCCTCCTCCTCCTCATCCATTCTCCACACGTTGAAAAATCTCCTCCTCCGCACTCCACCTACTCCACTTCTTTCTCCTACATCTGCATCTCCTCCTTCTTCCTCCTCCCGCCCTTGAACTCCTCTCGTCGGGACCAGGAGCCGAGAGGAGGGAGGAGGAGACGCAGCATCAAACCCTCCCCTAGTACAGTGTTTCAGGCCCGGAGCAGAGTCGATGTGCAGCCTCCTCTCTCCCTTCCTCCGCTTCTTCCTCCTCCTCCCGCCGCCTCCTCCCTCCTCCCGCCGTGCTACTGACGCGGGCTGCTCAGATTTACAAGGAGGCCCCCCGCTTTGTCCTGAGCGCGCCGTAAATCCAGCGAAATAATAGATTCTGGGGCGTGCATTTGTGTGTTTTGAGAGTGCGGCATCTCGCGCGGCGCCCCGGCCCAATAAGCGGGACAATCTTGGGCCAGGGACTGCGCGCCTCCCCGCCTGGGACAACAATTGCATTAAATCCTCTTGTGTCGGCCAGAATCGCATTAGATTCCCCTTCGCGCCGAATTGGGTGTAGTGTTGCTCTTTTGTCGCACTACAAAGGCGATCACGTTTCAACATAATCACGGCAGAAAAGCGCGCGTAACAGAGGCACAGACAGACGGACGGACGAACAGGCGGAGGGGACGGGAGGAGAGAAAGAGGAGGAAAAAAAAGAAGCTGCTTGGGACTCGTCAAAATGGAATTGGCGGAGAGACGAAGGAGACGGAGGCTTCTTATTGGCCGAACATTTGTCGCCGGGAAATGGTGGCGGCGAGGACGAGGAAGGAGGAGGAGGAATATACGATGGAGGAGAAAGGACAGGAGGAGGAGGAGAGAGAATAACTGAAGGGAGGAGAAGCAGAGAGAGGAGCTGACGGTATGTGTGGATTCGAGAAGGGGAGAAACGAATGAAGGGGAGCAGTGTGACGGAAGGGGAGGGACAGAGGGACAGAGAGGGGTGGAAGAGGAGGAGGAGGTTGTAAGGGGACAGAAAGAACATGGGGTCGGAATAGGTGACAAAAACTTTCCTCTATTCACCCTTTTCTCCGAGTTAACGAATAGATCAGGTTAGGGAGAGAGGGGAGGAAGAGAGAGAGAGAGAGAGAGAGAGAGAGAGAGAGAGAGAGAGAGAGAGAGAGAGAGAGAGAGAGAGAGAGAGAATGACAAATAACACACACACACACACACACACACACACACACACACACACACACACACACACACACACACACACACACACACACATTATTTTCGCTGTCTACGTACCCATCTCTTTCTTCCCCTCCCCTTACCCCTCCCAACCTCTTTTTGCCGCCCTTCAAAGGAAAAAAATCAGAGACACACGTACAAAAAAAAAAAGGAAAAGATAAAAAAAAAGAATATTGAAACTGGAGCTGTCAAAGGTGAAATATTATCTTACACGACGAGCAAGAGGAGGAGGAGGAGGAGGAAGAGGAGGAGGAGGAGGAGGAGGAGGAAGGAGATGCACGAGGACTAGGACGACGACGAAGGCGGAACAAGAAGAGAAGAAAAAAAAGTGAGGAAGAGAATAGAAGGAGGAGGAGGAGGAAGGGAGGAAAAAAAAGAAGAGGGGGAAGAATGGAAGAGAATGAAAGATGGGAAGGAAGAAAGGAAGAGAATGAAAGATTGGAAGGAAGAAAGGAAGAGAATGAAAGATGGGAAGGAAGAAAGGAAGGAAGGAAGGAAGGAAGGAAGAGAATGAAAGATGGGAAGGAATAAAGGAAGGCAGGAAGGAAGAGAAAGAAAAAAAGAAAGGAAGAAAGGAAGGAAGTAAAGGAAAGCAAGGAAGGAAGGATGGATTGATGAATGAAAGAGAAGGAGGAAGAAAGGAAGAGAGAGGAGGAAAGTTAGGAATGGAGAGAACGAAGGAAAGGGAGGGAAGGAGGGTAGAAAGGAAGGCGGTACACAGGGAGAACAGAGTGAAGGAGTTAACCATTGCAATTACCGCGACCTAACCATGAAAACCAAAGTTCTGATTGAGACCCATTAAGCCGGGCGAGTGAGGTGGCGGCGAACGAGCCGGGGAAAAACAGAATGCAATCAATCGACCACCCCAGGAGAGAGAGAGAGAGAGAGAGAGAGAGAGAAAGGGGGGGGGTTAAGGGGTCTATTTTTATGTAGATCGAAAAGTTGACAATGGAAATAGACTGAAGGAGAGACGAAAAGAATGATAGTAGTGGTAGTAGTAGTAGTAGTAGTAGTAGTAGTAGTAGTAGTAGTAGTAGCAACATCAACTTAAAAAAACAAACCACTCTCAAAATCACCACACACAAACCCCCCCCAAAAAAAACACTAACCAAAACACATACACCGTTCCACCTATCTACACCACCTCCACCACCTCCACCACCACCACCATGTCACACCCATATATTACGAGCCCAAGACACCACCACACCACCTCATACACCTCTCATTATCTACACTGCCCCCACGACACCTCCTCCGCCTGTCCTGTTAGCCCGCCACGCCCCGCCAGCCCTGCCCCGCCTTATCTACCCCTCCCCTCCTCCCCCGCCCCACGTGTTCCCTCTGGCGGCGAGTGTGTGTATCTCCGCCTATCGCTTGTTATCTACGGCGCGTCCAAGTAACTCATTCCGCCTTCGTCTGGTCGTGATGGAGGGCCGCGGCGGGCGATACAAGGACCGTGTAGTAGTTTGGGACTTATCGGGTACTTGTAGGACGACAACGACGACAACAACGACCTTTTTGTGTGCTTTTTGTTTTGTTTTGTTTTAGTTTTGTTTTTGTTTTGCCGTGATTGTTCTCCGTCCTTTTGGTTTTCTTTTAAATTGTTTTTTCTTGTTCTTCCTCCGGTTCTTGTTCTTCTTTTGCGGTTATGGTTCTGATTGGTGTTGTTATTAGTTTTCTCTCTCTCTCTCTCTCTCTCTCTCTCTCTCTCTCTCTCTCTCTCTCTCTCTCTCTCTCTCGGTAGCCACACCCTAATAATTATTGTCCTTTTACTGCGCTCTGATCTTCACTACTGTGTGTGTGTGTGTGTGTGTGTGTGTAATTTCTCACATATACAAGAATTCTAAGTAACACACACACACACACACACACACACACACACACACACATACGACTCAGTTATTATTAAGTGAGCAAAGATGAGACAGAGAGACAAAGACAGAGAGACAGACACATAAAATCGTCGCCGCGTCAGTATCTTGTGTCTTCTTGTGTCCGTCTGTCCTCCACGTGTGTGCTGTAACGTTAGGGGCCGCGTGTCGCTACAGTCACTGCCGCGGCGTATACCTTGACACACCCACACCTGTCCCCGCGCGTCGCCCGTCAAGGCCCCAGCGGCTAAGTTACCCTCGCCGCCCATTTCTTGCTGCTACGCCGTCCTTCCACCTCAAACTCACAGCCCGTGCCTCTGTTCTTCCTGGCGGCGGCGTGGAAGACGAGGAGGAAAGGGATGCAAAGGTGGTGGAGGAGGAGGTTAAGGTGGCGTGAAGGTAGTCAGATGGTGTGTAGGCAGTAGTGGAGGAGGTGGAGGTAGTAGCAATGTGGAAGCCTTCAGTAGGAGGGTGTGGTGAAACATTTCCCCCGTCGGCCGTAGGTGGTAGTGAGGCGTCCCTTGTCGGAGGCGCCCACCCTGTCGCTCCCTGCAGGTCCTAGCGGGGGGTTAATACAGATATCGACGGCAGGGAGTGACGAAGCACTCCTGACCCTCGGCTCCTGCTACCGACACCCTCGCGCCGCCGCCTCCTCTACAGTGACCCCGTGTCCCTAGCGCCTCGCCTTCAGGTCCCCGCGGCAGGAGCTCGTCACGTCGCCGCCGCTCACGGGAAACAAAGCGGGAGACGTCCAATAAGTCGGTGAATTCCCGGCGAAGTCCTATTTTCCGGCGGCACTAAAGACTGGCGGAGCAGAAAGTGCCAGTCACGGCGCGGCAGATCGAGGGGTTTATTTCATCGACATCGCTCGGGGAAAAAATCAATAAACGCTTAATGGTGGGCCGCACAATCTTGTAATCATGGACTGCTTTTGTACCAGAGACTTGTAATCAGCTGCCTCTTTGTACACGGGGAGCGAGAGTCTAGCGGCGCGGCTGGGACAATGCTTCAGCGCTGGTTAAGGTTAAGGCGCCCCCCTCACCGGGCTGCCGCGGCGGGAGGAGCGACGCCCTGGCCCCGCCGACTTCTGGGAAGGACTTTTGTGGCGGTCCGTCGGCGGCGAGACCAAAAACGAGTCTGCAATCGGGATCGGCTCATCACGGACATAAACGACGATTTTAATCCCGCCGCCACAACGAAGACGTCTGAAAGGTTCTCTAAATTACCGACGGGACCACTTCTCCTCCTCCTACCCCTCCTCTTACCCCCTCCTCCTCCCATCCAGTCTTCAACTTTTTCTCCTCTCCTCCTCCTCACCTCCTCACCTCCTCCTCGCAGCTCCTTCCAACTCGTCCTCGCCTCCATAAAACATAAAGCTCCACCTCATAAATTGACAGCGACTCGGACCGAGGCTCCCACACATAACTCAGGCCGAAAACAGGAAAATCGGCGACATTCAACCAACTCATAAATTCCGGGACGTGTGATGTACTCAGAATGCCTCGACGTCGGATTAGAAAAAAGGAGAGGAGGAGATCGGATGCAGGAGGCCGGACGGATGCTGATGCCACCGCCGCTGCTGTTCGTCTCTAACCTGATGAAGACAAGAGCGCCGCGAGACAACAGGGGACCAACGCCACCGCCAGTTAGTCGCGATAAGCTGCAGCGCCGCCACACTCCCGCCGAGACGCGCTATCGCCGGGGTTGAAAAATACGAGGGACGGAGGTGACAGTCGGAGGATCTCGAAGCCCGGGGAGATAACAAGCGACGCAGGGACATGGAAGACACGAGGAAGGACGCCTCTCGCCACCCCCACCCCACCCCGCCCCGCCCCGCCGCGCCTCAACACTGAAGTTACCTCTATTAAAACGATAATTTACGACGCCCCTGGAGGCTCATACACCTGCCCCGGGGGAGGTAGTGGAGGCCTTCTGCAGGTGTTCTCGCAGCGGGGGCAGGAGGCCGTCTGGGGGGCTGGTCACAAAACCGGCCCCAGCAACATACCAACGTCACCGATAAACGCTAATTCTTACGGCATCTGCTCCGCTGGTATTGGTGGGAGGGGATAGGGGTAGGGAGAGGGGATGCACGGGGGGGAGGGGGTGTGCCAGGGGGAGGGGGTGGGGGAGCTGGTATGCCACAGGTATTGGTATGCCAACGAGCCGAGTACCGCCACGCTATCATCATTCCACGGCGAGGGAACAAGTGCCCGACGAGACGACCTCATGTGCCAGATTATCGTATTAACCACATGTCGTATCTATCATTTTTATGCCTCAAACTCTCGTACCTACACAAGCAACGTGAGAAAATCAAAGTTCGTGTTAAAACTGTTGAATATTGATGTTTTTCGGCCTCTGTTGTTATAGTTATCGGCCAGCAACCACGAAAATGAAATGCGATGAGTACGATAATTTGGCAACGCTGCAGCAGATCCTTTAGCTAGTGTTATTTTTTTGTGTCATGTTCCTCTCCCTCTCTCCCTCTCCCTCTCTCTCTCTCTCTAGCACCTGTGCGGTCTGTGTAGTGGTAATAAGAAAACTTCTGAAACAACACTCGCCCAGCACAAGTCACATAAATTCACCCGAGAACCCGATGGACATAAATCTGGAGACACACAACACACGCGACGACGAAAAAAATAGAGGAAAATGAGAAGAAAGAAAAGTAAGAAAGAGAGAAAGAGTAAAAAATAAAGGTGTGAAATAGGGACTTGCAAACGAAGGAAGAGCAACCCACAAGTGAAGAAAAGAAAAGGAGATGAAGAAAAGAAAATACGGAAAATGAGGAGAGGAAAACAATAAGCATGATAATGGGAAGAAAAGTACAGAGAGAAATGAAGAAGAAAAGCATCAATTCACAAGTAAGGGGAAGTCCAAGCTACACACACACACACACACACACACACACACACACACACACATACACACATTGTCCTGCACCTATACACCTCCCCCCCCGCCCCCTTCCCCCGGCGTCATGTTTCCATTGCCCCGCTTCCCACACCCCCAGCGGAGCCATGGAGGGCGTGCGGGATGGGCTAACAAGGGGCGTGGGGCGAGGGCGTGGGGCGAGGCGCGGGGTCGTGTGTGGGGCGCTCACCGTGGGTCGCCCCCCCCCCCTTCCCGTCCCCTTCCGCCTCTACCCCCTCCCCTCCCATGACTCAGCGAACTACTCCAACTGCGTGACACATTGGGGAGGTGGAGGAGGAGGAGGAGGAGGAGGAGGAGGAGGAGGAGGAGGATAACTAGAGTACAAGATGGATAATTATAATCAACGTATGTTTAAAAAAATGATCATCCGTCTCTCTCTCTCTCTCTCTCTCTTCTGAATGCCTCCACACACAAAAAAAAGGGTGGAAAAAGGGTGCGTGGAATGCTCTTAGTGGCCTTTGACAACCTGTGCTGCAACGCCCCCCCACCTGCCCCCTGGCCCCCCCCCCACACACACACACACCTGGCCGCCTCAAGAATTCCCTCCCACCTGTGTATGTGGTGTGTGTGTGTGTGTTTGTGTGTGTGTGGATTTGGTTTACACACACACACACACACACACACACACACACACACACACACACACACACACACACACACACACACACACACACGCACACAGTCACTCAAGATTACAAAATTACAAAAAAAAATGCAATTAAGAAGCTGAAAAACAATTAACCAAGAAGGGAAATGGAAAGACAAAGAAGAAAAGAAAAATACAAAGAGAAGAAGAAGAAGAAAAAGGGAATCGGGAATCGGAAGAAGAAGGAATCGAAAGAAGAGGAAGAAGCCGAAAGAAGAAGAAGAAGGAAGAGTCGGAAGAAGAAGAAGAAATCGGAAGAAGAAGGAGTCGGAAGAAGAAGAAGAAGAAGAAAGCGTCGTAAAAAGAAGAGGAGGAGGAGGAGGAGGTGGAAGAAGAAGAGGATGGAGGTGAGGAAGATGGCGTGTAATGGTCGAGTATTAATGGCGTGGACCTCCCCCAGCAGCTAATGTCTGTTTTAAAGGGCCGCTCGAAGTGAGGGCGAAATGGACCCATGGCGGCGAGTTCGTCCCTCTGATGATCTTTTGATGTTAATACTGGAGACTGATACTGGCCCTGCCCCCCCACCCCCCATCCCCCTCCCTCTCCCTCCCTTCCCCCTTGAAAATCCCCCCCCCCTTTCCCTCTCCCGCCTCTTCTCTCTCCCTCTCTTCCGTCCCTATTCGATCTCAGTTTTCTTAGCTTTTTCTCTGTTTCTCTCTCTCTTTCTCTCTCTTGTCCCTCCTTTCTTCTTCTCGAGCTCCTCCTCTTTCTCTCTTTTTTTTCTCTCTCTCTCTCTCCATCTTCCTCTTGCTTCCCTCCCTTCGCAGTCCTCCATTCTTTTATTCTTCCTTCTTCTCCTTCTTCTTCTTCATCTTCTACTTTTCTTTCGTTTGAGTTGATCCTCTTTTCATCTCTCTCTCTCTTGTTATCCGTCTATCTGTCTCTCCTTCATTTTATCCCGAAGTCTTTTTTCTTGCCCTTTTTTTCTATTTTTTTATTCTCTTCTTTCTTGCCCTTCGTCTTTTCTTGTCCTCCCTTCCTAGTCATTCTCTTCCATCTTTCATCACTCATTCTTTCTCTCTCCCTTTCTTTCTCCCTTTACTTCCTCCACTCACACTTTTTTCCTCTCTCCCTCTTCCTCCCTTCCTTTTTTTCACTTTACTCCTACTCCCTCCTCCACTGTCCTTACTCTTCTCTCCATCTCCTTCTGTACTCCATCTCTTCCCTTCCTCCTCCTACTTCCTCTGCTTCGCTTCTTCCAATCTCTCCCTACTGCCCCGCGCTCCTCCTTCCAATCTTTTTCGTCTCCCTTTTCCACTCTCCTACACTTCACCCCTCCATCTTCCCCTCCTCCTGTCCGTCTATTTAACGAGGACAGCGAAGGAGGGGAGGTGTCACGTGGAGGGAGGAGACAGGGAGGAAGGAGAGGAGAGGAAGAGAAGGTGACAAAAAAAGGTGAAGGTGAATGTTTAGGCTTCGAAGAGGAACAAGGGAAGAAGACGGAGATATGAGAGAAAGTGAAACAAAAGAAAGTGAAAGGGTCTGACATGGAGGGGGAGTCAGTCATCGAAGCTAAAATGGAAACAGTTTAAGTTGCTACAGAAGAGGAAGAGGACTTAAAGAGGAAGCTGAAAATATGAATAAAAAGAGGAGTCGAGAACACAAACACCAACGCAACGACACTCAACACACTACAGCAATACAAGAAACACCTCATCTCAGCGCCACTCAACACTCACCGCTCGGCGTATGACCCAAAGAACTCGTCACGGGAACCTTACCTGTTGAAGAGAGAGAAAAAAGGTTAAATTACGTTGGTTATATATAAAAAAAGGAATTAAAAAACACGTGTTACAATTATATCAAGTCAACAGCCGGTGAACATGTTAAAAAAGGGTAATGCATTTGTGTTATTTGTCTTTTTTTTTACTCGTCCACCGTGACGGATATTTGTATAAAGAAGCCGAGCAATTCCATTTAAATGAACATAAAAAAAACAGAAAAAAAGTGTAATTCCATTTTAATTCACATAAAAACACACTCAGAAAACATTATAATAGGAATTCCACATTAATAAGCTGGATAAAAACGCACACACACACACACACACACACACACACACACACACACACACACACACACACACACACACACAGAAACAGACACACATTCACCCCCCTCCTCCTCCCTACACACACACACACACAAAATCCACGAAAGTTGAAATGTGATAAAAAATAAAACACACAAAAACAAAGATAAAAAAAAAACACTAGGAATTCATTACCATAGAAATTAATTAGAGGAGCGTCGACAAGTTCCCGATGAAGATTGGACGATGGTTTCCGCAGCTCCAGGGAAGGTTTATAATGCAAGACGCAACTGAAAATGACAGGACGAGGAGGAGGAGGAGGAGGAGGTGGAAGAAGAGGAAACATGTAAGGAAGAACAGGAGAAAGGAAAACAAGAGAGGGAGGAGGTAGAACAAGAGGAAGTATAGAAGAAGAAGAAGAGGAAGAAGCACTGTAGGAAGAGGAAGAACAAACATATGAAGAGTACAGAAGGTAGAAGAGGAGGAGGAGGAGGAGGAGGAGGAGGGGAGAGTGGGATCAGGGAGAGAAGGATCAGAGGAAAGGGAAAACAGGAGGAGGAGGAGGAGGAGGAGGAGGAAGGAGAACGAGAACAGGAGAAAGGAGGTAAAGCAGAGAGAAAAGGAGGAAGGAGAAAAGAGAACAAAAGGAAGAAGAGAAAGAAGGATAACAATGAGAAGGAGGATGAGGAGGAAAGAGTGGGATTAGAGGAAAAGAAAAACAGGAGAAGGAAAATAGAAAAGAAGGAAGGAGAGAAAGAAGGATAACGAAGAGGAGGAGGAGGAGGAGAAGGGGAGAATGACGTCAGGGGTAAAGAGAAGGGAAGAGAAGGAAAAGGGAGAGGGAGGATAGAACAGGAACAGTCAGAGGAGGAGGAGGAAGAAGAGTGTGAGGGGGAGGAGGAGGAGGAGGAGAAGTGGCGGTCCCTGAGTCAATAGTATCGGATTGTGGCGGGACTGTCTACGAACGCATTACCGCCGATTACCGTGTTGACCCCGCGGCCACCACTGCTGTTTGGCCTTCTGCTTAGCCAAACCCGTCACCCCTTTGTGCGCGGCGCGTCTCTGGGCCGGGCGAGAGGCGGCGGCGGCTCCTGAGTAAACGGAGGACGGCCCGGTTCAATGGTTCCTCCGAGGGCTGCTTGTTGGTGGCTGAAAGAACTGACCCACTCTTGTTACGTTACGCCTGTCCCCAGTTCGAATCCCGCACCTGGGTAATACTCTTTCGCGTCTCCGAGGGGTGCTTGTTGGCGGGCTGAAAGACCTCACCGACCCTGCCCCTGTTATCCCTGTTCCCAGTTCGATTCCTACGCCCTACAGTTATCTTTCTTTGGTGGGTTGTGAGGACATTTACCTCCCTCTTGTTAGTTCACTCTCCGCCTAGTACTCCTCCCCAATCCCCTTCCCTTCCCCTGCAGTCCCCTTACCTACCTCCCCTCAAGTTCAGACCAGCTGTTCTCTACCCTCCTCCTCTTCCTCCTGCTCCTGTTTCTCTCTCTTCTCCCTCTTCTACAATCTTCCCCAGCTCCGCCCTCTGCCCCAGTTCACTATGGTACTCCCCTTCCCTAGTCCCCTTTCCCTTTACCAGTCCCGTTCACTTCCTCTCAAGCCCGTAAGAGCATCCCTCCTCCTCCTCCTCCTCCTCCTCCTCCTCCTCGTCCTTATGTCCTCACAGCTGCTGTCCACGCTATTGTCTGCTGTTTCCGGTGCATCCGTCGGGCGGGGAGTCGAGAGCCCAAGACGGGAAAATCCTCTTACGACCAATACCTGAAGAGGCGACTGACCGCACGGGGGAGACAAAGGAACCGCAGCTTGTTATTTCTTGTTGACGTCGACCGCATCTCCCCCCGCCCCTCCATCTCCGTCAGCGCTGCCGTCGGCGTGCGAGGGACACAAGCGTCTCAGCCCCTCCGCCCCGTCAGCCCGGATCAGCCTCACGCGGGACAGTTCGAGCCGCGGCAACATCTCCTCGGTCCAGCGTGGGGCGCCGGACAAAGAGGCGACGAGTAATACAATTCATTATGCAAACCCGTCTCCGTAACACAATTACTCGATAAGAGGGCAAAGTACTATTTAAGGGTGGAGGGGAGCCTGGAGACGCGGCGGAGAGCGAGAGCGAGAGCGAGAGAGAGAGAGAGAGAGAGAGAGAGAGAGAGAGTGGACTGTGAGGGGAAGATAAATTAATGGATGAGGAGTTTATGTGTCAGCGGGGACGGAGGGAAGGAAGGTCAAGATAGTGACAGGCCGGGGAGGGTAACGAACGGCAGCTGGAAGGCCGGGACTGTCAAACCACCGAGCCAGCGTCCTCCTCAACTCTTCCCTCCTCCTCCTCCTCTCCCTCCTCTTGCTCCATCTCGCCCTCTTTCTCCTCCTCCTTCTCCTCCTCCTTACTGGCTCCTTTGAACTACTAAGGCTCCCCTCGCAGGCCGCCAGATACGATAATACAATCACGTATGCAAAGCTCTCCTCTCTTCGCGGTCTTGGGAGGGTGGCCAGAGAGGTCAACCCTTCCCACCGCCTCTCGTCCCTTTCCCAAAATGCTCCAGCTACAGAAGACAACGCCCCTCAAACCCCCGCCCGAAACCAGACACCGGACCCTTCATCGCCTGGGAGCTTCGTGTCACCTGAAGGCGCTTTACAGACGTGTGGTCCTCGCCGGCGTCCAAGCAGCGGTAGCGGGGAGTGTTGGAAGCAAATATGAACGTCTCTAAAGGTGTTGAATCGCGACCCTCCAGCCGGGGCTCGCGGGAGAGGGCCTTCGTCTCCTCCGCTGATTTTCGCCGGACTTTCGCCTCGTGTCGCCGGTAAACTCGATTAGCCGTCAAGAGGTGGACAGAAGGACGGCCACTCAATTGAAAGTGTTCCTCACCCTCCGGCGGCTCGGGGTAAATGGCTCTTTGATGTTCAGTGGAGGCAAGACGACGACCCGTGAACGCCAGGCCGCGGCGGACACGACAAGGCCGCCGCTCACCTCCAAGAAGCAGGATTCCAGGCCAGGTGGGTTTATAAAAAGGTCCAATCAAGGTGCTCTCTCTCTCTCTCTCTCTCTCTCTCTCTCTCTCTCTCTCTCTCTCTCTCTCTCCGCCGCCGCTACAGACTCCCACACAGCAGGAACACCTTCAAGAGAGCGCCCGACGAGACGGAGAACAATGGCAGAAAACGACAAAAACAACGCCGCCCGACGCCCGTCCAGCTCGGCCGAAAAAAAGTCAAATTTATCCCCAGTGGTCCCTCAGTGGGTCCGATGGCGAGGCCCAATCAAGGGTGAAATCGGATGAAGTGGACAAAAGTGAGGGCAAATCGGATCACACGAGTGGCGACGTGGCTGGACTCCTGGAACGGCGGCGGAGATGGTGGTGGTGGTGGTGGTCAAGGGTGGTGGTGGTGGTGGTCAAGGGTGGTAGTGGTGGTGGACTGTTGCTGCCTCGCTGGACCCCGACATCAACCCCATCAACCCACCAGTCCCTCCCTCCTCCCCCCCACATGGACATAAGAAGGACGTCTGGAAGGGTCTCTGCTGGAACGATACTCCTCCTCCTCCTCCTCCTCCTCCTCCTGCTCCTCCATTTCAGTTCACGGTCGAGAGTTTTGCCTCTGTAACGGCACTCCTTAATGTAGTCACTCACTGTCTGGCTCTGTTGTTGTTTTCCCTTTTTCTCTTTTAAACCAAAATTTCTGTATGGTTCTCTTTGTTTCTTCAAGGTATTTACTTTCCAATCAGAACTTTCCAATGATATCCTTTTTCCAAGTTCTTCCTCTTCTTTATACATTTTTTTGATCTTTCTACTGTGTACTCTGGGCGCCAAAACAGATACGTGTCTCAGGTCTTATGCGTGAGGCGGCTGGTGACCGGTAACTCCTCCACTTGACAGAATCCCGCTCAATGATGACTTGGGATGGATGACTCATGAACTAATTCCTCGGCTTAGTGAATGACCTCTCTGAACGGTGCGTGACGGTGACTATTCGACTCATATATAAAAAAATAAAAAATAAACATGAACGGTGACTCGCGGTGTTTTTGACTCGCGTAAGAAAAACGAAACAAAGGAGGTAGTTCAATTTTTTTTGGAGGGTGGATCTTCGACTTCATTAGCTCGATAAATGGCGCAAAGAAAATGAAAGAAAAGGAATGAATCGGAAACCTCTACATGATCACGAATAGGTAATTGTGGCTTTCGACCTCTAATTAAAGCCAAAAAACGGTGGTCACTAATTAAAGAAAGGGTCAACAAAGGTATTTCACAAAGGTATCCACCGAGAAGATAAAAAAAAACTAAGGGTGACTCTTAAGCAAAACCAGATAAACAGCAATCAAGGGGAAATAAAACGATTCTGTAGATATAAAAAAACGATCTTACAAAACTCTTAAATCTCTCTATCAAATCACTCTTTAATCTTACATAACTTAATCTTAGGAGCAAAACGCCTTTCAAAACAAAACTAATACTCGCATCAACTACTCTTACATAATGAAGAACTGCGATCAAATAAACGATGATACAAACTCGAAAAAAAAAAAAAATTGTGCGAGGCTGAACTCCTAAAACGACGACTTTATATTTTTTTTTAGGAGCAACAGGAATTTCAGACGTAACTAAAAATCGCATGAACTCAAGTCTTAAAATCCCTCAAAATGGTCTTATTGAAGGAAGGGGAATATCAAAAAAAAAAAAAAAAACAGGCTGGGCAAAACAAATTCCAGAAGTAAGAAAAAACCTCCCACGAACTCGTCTTTCTCTCCCTCGAAACACGAACATCCAAACACCAAACAAAAACTGCGATTAAAACAAGTTCCTGGAAGAGCAGAACCATCCTATGTAGAACTCCCTCGCTGACCACGCGTGAAGGACACTCCCTCGGCCGCCCAAGGACACCGGAGCCTCGAGGTCAACCCAGAACGAACGAACAAGCTCCGAACGCAAAGAAAAAAAGTGCTCCAAGTGGTCGATCGCAAGGGAATCAAAATCGTCGGCGAGGAAGAAGAAGAAAAGACTCTAAGAAACGTATTAGAATAAGGTCGTTTTGGTTAGGTGTGACGAGTGTGTTAGGTAAAGGCTAATAGAGTGTGTTGTGTTAATGTTCTAAAAAATGTTATCTAAGGGAAAAGTGTTACAAAGCGATCGAAAGAGAAGAGGATGAGATAAGAAGGATGAACTCAAAAAAACGTATTATGGACATGTTGGATTGAAGCTAATGGAAAGTGTTGTGTTAATGTTGTCAAAAATACATCAGATGGGAAAGTGTTACAAAGCGATCGAAAGAGAAGAGGATGAGATAAGAAGGATGAACTCAAAGAAACGTATTATGGGCATGCTGGATAAAGACAAATGAAAAGTGTCGTTAATGTTGCAAAAATTGTACCTGAAGGGAGTGTTAGAAAAGGATCGAAAGGGAGAACGATTAATGGGAAGAAGAAAAAAAAACGTTATATATCCAAGTATTAGGCAAAGATAAATGTGAAGTGCTGTTAATGTTAAAGATGTGTCTAACGGTAGTGTTATAAATGGATCATGACGGTAGAAGGCGGATAATTACTTAAGGAATGTTGGGTTAGGTTAAATTGTGTGTGAATGTTGGGTTAGAATTCAGCAAAGAGGAGGGAGCGAATATATCGATTTAAAAATATATGTAAGTACGGAAGGCTAATAATATGAATAGGCTTATGTAGAGAGAAAAAAAGTGACGAGGCTTAGGCAATCGATCACACACACACACACACACACACACACACACACACACACACACACACACACACACTTCAATGAAATAACCCAACTTTACACTCACCTCCTCACATCAAACCTCCTCCTCCTCCTCCTCCTCCTCCTCTTCACCCTCTCCTCCACCTCCACACACACACTTTCCCAGCACCTTTACCCTCCTTCACCCCCCCCCCCCCGCCACCCCAACCCCCCATCTCCTGGCAGGCAGAGGGCAGTGTTGGCTCACAATGGCGGAGATAAGGCGATAAGAGGGCGCGTCACCACCTTGAGATAAGCGGGTGTGGGGGAGATAGCGCTGAAGGGTTACCGAGTGGCGCCGCCCGACCGTGATTGACAAGCGATTGACAGACAAAAGCTGGCCCGCCGCCTTCGCCGCCTCCTCGCTGCTACGGCGTTCCTTTATCGCCAAGTTTCCGCCTTGGCCAACGCTTTATCGCCCAACACCTGAGGGCCTTATCGCCGGCTCCATCACTCAGCACAGATGACGCGGGGCTCGTTCACTACCCACGGACAGACGCACGGACGGAAGGGTGTACTGATCATCGCTCGTTCATGCCATTGCCGTCACCTCCACTACCATTAACAATAACAAGAGGGATTTTTATGTCTGTCCTCTTTACCTTCTCTTCCTTACTAACACTCCACCGTCATCATCAACAGTGCTTCTTCTTTATCTTATTTACTTTCCTATATCTCATTTATACATTGATTCCACCACCGCCATCACCACCACTACCATTAACAATAACAACAGTGCTTTTTTATGTCTGTCCCCTATGCTACTTCTTCCTTATTAACACTCCGCCATCATCAACAGCTTCTTCTTTATCTTATTTACTTTCTTTTATCTCATTTATGCATTCAGATTCCACCACCACCATCACCACCACGACCAATAACAACAACAGTGCTTCTTCTTTCTATCCTCTCTACTTTCTCGTCTCTCATTTACTAACACTCAGCAAGTATCATAATAGCTAAAAATAACATCAACAGGGCCGCCTTTTTCTATTCCCTTTACCTTTTCTTCTTTTCCATTTACAAACACATAGGGCCGGTCTTACAGTCACCCGTTTTCGTTCGCTAGCCAGCGAACGAAAGCCTTCCGCGCGCGATCGGGTCTTACAGTCGCTCTTGGCCGCTGCTTTTCGCTCGCTCGCGAACGAAAAATCGGCGTTTTGGTAAGGAGATTTTGGGGAGGAGTTGAGGTGACGAAAACGAGAATTGTAACCAGCAAGTCCAAAGTAAATGAGTAAATCTGCATTGATATAATATATATAGCATGCGTTAAGCCATATACAACAGAAATAATCATTCAAAACACCTTTGTTGATGTTTTATAAAAGTGTTTTCTGAGGTGAAGAGCGCGCCGCGCACCGACTACCGCCACTCCCCTCCTACCGCCTGGGCCACAACAACACAGCGTTCACCTCCACCGCCTGCTCTTGCTCTTTCCCGACCCTCACTGCCCCTGGAGACCTCCTGCTGCTCCGGCACCAACTCCAACAACAATGGATATACTATTCGGTAAGTAATTTTAGTGTTACGGATAAGACAGGCACCTCAAAAAGTATTCAAGATGTAATGGAACTTTTGTAACACACACACACACACACACACACACACACACAGAGAGAGAGAGAGAGAGAGAGAGAGAGAGAGAGAGAGAGAGAGAGAGAGAGAGAATTACTATAGAATTTCACCCGTCACTGGTGGTCAGAAAATTATGGTATGTTATTGATAAGTCATGCACCTCAAAATGCATTCAATGTATAATGGAACTCTTATAACACTCACACACAGGTAGAGAGAGAGAGAGAGAGAGAGAGAGAGAGAGAGAGAGAGAGAATTACTATAGAATTTCACCCGTCACTGGTGGTCAGAAAATAATTATGGTATGTTATTGATAAGTCATGCACCTCAAAATGCATTCAGTGTATAATGGAACTCTTATAACACTCACACAGAGAGAGAGAGAGAGAGAGAGAGAGAGAGAGAGAGAGAGAGAGAGAGAGAGAGAGCAATGGGTTGTTATCCATTGGGGAAATAAGTTAGTTTCCATAGTGTTAAGGTGGAATTCTTCATGTATATAGTCATTTGCCCTCACAGCTATATCATGGTACATATTGCCATTGCATTAAGGTGATGTTTTTTTTCTGTTGACTACATTCTGATTCTGCAATTTTTTTACTCTTATCATATGTTTTCCTGTGAGACAACTATCTCCATATGATACAGATACAGCCTCACAGTTTACAAAATTAATTGTCAGTGCCATTGAAATTTATTATAAACGAAAATCTCACCCTTGTTGCTTTTTTCATGAATATCATTCTACAAGAACTAATGACCTTTACTGAAATTTCTAGGCATACCTGCAGTAGAGATCCTGCAAGAACAACATCGCCAAGAGGAACAACTATTAGAAGCGAGGGTTCCGCGGATTGTAGCAAAAGATCGTGGGAACCCATTTCAGTGTTTGTCTGATGAGGAGTTCATTGATAGGTATCGCCTCTCCAAGGATGCCACCATAGACCTTATTGAAGAAGTGAGGCCACGTGCAAATGTTGACAGAATGGGCAGAGGTATGATATTACAATTATACCTTGCAATGATAAAAAAATTCCTGAACAGTAACATCGCTTTAGAATGTTCTATATCTATAACCACTTGATTTCAAGGTAAATTACTCAATTCCTTATATGAATCTCAGGATTGTAATTTCTGGAGGGGGCTAGTGAGGCTCCAATGTTTTCTATACCAGCCTCAAAATTCCTTAAGTGCTTGTTTTCAAAAGATTTCCCTAACCTGCACATCCTCACTGCACTCACCACCTTTCCACCCCCACTTCATTAAGCTATGATGCAGTGTAGCCCCCCTATCTAAAAATCAGCCAAAATTATGGACCTGAATCTTTCATCTTTTGACCATGCATTACCATTGTTTTCTCATTCATCATCCTGGACTCATTAACTACATTACATTTTACTTTCATTAAAGTTTTCATCGTATCCTCTCTCTCTTACTTTCTGAACACCCCACCTTCATTCATTTCTACCCTAATTTCACCATTATAGCATTTTTTTATTTATTGTATTAATAACCTTTGCATGTTTCTCTTACAGGATGTGGAATTCCACTGCACCTCAAAATGCTCGTCACTTTGAGATACCTGGCGACAGGGAATTTTCTTCTCACCATAGCTGATAACTTGGACATGTCAAAGGCATCAGCTGGCAAGTGTGTTAGAGAGGTTGCACACCTCATATCATACCTGGCACCCACCTACATTCAGTTTCCACGACCAGAGGAAGCACACCATGTGGCCCAACGGTTTTATGACATTGCTGGTATGCCAGGTGTAATTGGCTGTGTCGATGGAACCCACATCCCAATACAGAGTCCTGGTGGTGACGATGTTGAAATGTATCGATGCCGCAAAGGTTTTTATTCATTAAATGTCCAAGGCATATGTGATTCAGATTTGATGTTCACAAGTATTGTTGCAAGTTGGCCTGGAAGTGTTCATGATGCCAGAGTATTTGAAAATTCTAATGAGTGCTACAATTTAGAACAGGGTAATTATAATGGTTTGTATTTATTAGGAGACAGTGGTTATCCCTGTCGAGAATATTTATTAACTCCATTATTAACTCCAAGGAATGAAAAAGAAAGAAACTACAACATTTCTCATGCTAAAACAAGAAACTGTGTGGAGAGAGCATTTGGTGTATTAAAAAGAAGATTTGCATGTTTAAGTATACCACTTCGCACCAAACTTACAAATTCCAAACAAATTGTGATGGCATGTGTGGTTCTGCACAATATTGCAGTGTCAAAAAAAATTGAACTTATAGATGATGAAGTTCTACCACAGGAAGACATAGAAATGGGAGATGTAGAATTTGAGCAAGTAGTGGGTGGTAACCGTGTAAGGGATAGAATAGTTCAAAGATGGTTCTAGCTCCCTGAGAAAGTATAGAATACTTTAGTGCAGCGACAGCCAAATTTCTCAGGTAGGGAAGATGAAATCCATGGCCAACTTTGTACATGCAACACTCAGCCACTGTCATGGAGCCATATGGTCTGGTGGGACGGATACCTTGTCCGAATTTCCTTCATCTGATTTTTTTACAAATTAGTAAATGTTACAATGAAGAATTCTACCATTACTATAAAGTAGGCCAAAACAAATATTTCCAATAGATATTTATTTTTTTACTACAACTATATATAAATATTTCTAATAATTCTCACATAACAATTGTTCTATATAGATTATTTTCCAATAAAAAACTTTCCATTTATATAACTAATTAATTATTCCTTGCCTGCTCAAAGTACTATAGAGTAGGTAAATATAAATATTTCCAATATATATTTTTTTTTCATATAAAACTAAGTATATATTTCCAATAATTAATTCTTACATTACTCTTGTTGAATAAAAAGTATCTTCCATAAATATAGATAAAATATAGATATTTTTTTTCCAATAAATATTAACTATGAAAACAAATATTTTTCCCCCCCTCCTCAGAAAAGCAACAAATGTAAAGTTGGGAGCATATGCCATAGCTGCAAGTTACCTTGCAATCATCATGAGCTATAGTATTCCCATTTGAAACTGTCTGGTGGGGTGTAGGCAGTGGGTCAGCTCTGCCACACCTCAACACCTCTTGCTTCCTCTCTCATATGTCACCTATTTACTACCTTTACTACTACTAGCTAACATATGCAAGGGAGCTAGAGGTGTTGAGGGTGTTGGGCAGAGCTGACCCACACTGGCCTACACCCCTCCAGCCATTTTCAAATGGGAATACAATAAGGTTTGGTATGAACCCATTATCTTGGGCCACATGCAACCATAGCATGTACCACTAATTTTACCTGGAGAAAAGTAGCCCAGAAATGTTATTATCTTAAGAGTGATTTGGAAATATATTATCGTAATTACTTGACAGACGGGAGAAAAAAACATTTACAGTGTTACACATTCTTTCTATGGCTGCTAGGCTTTGTATCTCTTTTTCATATTTTGACTGCATCAACTCTAGAGCCTTTTTATTAAGAAGTTCTTGGCTTTGTCTTAGACTGTTTAAATTACTTTCTTTCTTTGTACCAAATCTCTTCCTCTTTATACCTCTCCCTGTCTTACTATCCCATGTAGAATTTGTAGATGATGAGGGGAAAGTTGCTGCTGGATCATCCTGCAGTGCACGTATGGTAGATGAATCAGGATTCGCTGCTGCTTCAGCTGAGGGGATAGGGGTGGGATCCTCAGCAATCGACTCTGAAAAGACAGCAATACAAAAGAAAATTAGGAAATATTAGTAAGAGACTATCGACACATGAGTATTGGTGGAGCGCTAATGTGAGTTTCAACTGGGGAGGATTACAGTCGAGCTCAAATGCAGAGCAAGGCACTTTGGGATCTCCTAGAATTTTATGGGATTCCTTCATCTTTTGGCAATAACAGGCACTGCCTGAGTAGGCGAAAGCTTCGGGATTTAATGTTGCTTGGGGAGAAGCCGTCGTGCAGGGGTTTTCAGACAAAAGTCTTTTAAAGTTTGTGACTTGTGCAAGTCAGGGGATCCAACCATGAGGGACCCTGGATGAGAAATGGGCTTGCATCGCATCCTTTTAACTATAAACGCCCCAGTGTTGTTGTTGTTGTAGGGCGAGGAAGGCAATGCACCTCCAGGCATATGCTCCTATTGACTGGCTTAATATGTACACAAAAAAAAATTTAGGCACTTTTCTCTGTTAAAGAATGGAACTATTTGAAAAAATTCCCCTTATTGATATGTAGAGGATTGAAATGTAAGTATTAAATAATGCTAATTTGATATAGCAAAAGTCATATGCATTAAGTGCGCTACTGCTTAGTTTTAGCCACAGGGGCTGGTGATGCCAGAAAAGTAAAGAAATATTGCTTTAATGCTTTCTTACCATGGTCTCCTTCCTGCAAAGAACCACATGCGTCAGGATATGGTGATGCAGCAGATGAAGGTGGAGGAGTTGGTACCTCGGTGCAGGTGTTGTCGTACTGATACTCGGAGAACAGCAATTCATTTTTCACCAGCGACGACACAGCCTCCAGTAGAGGATCATACTTCGGGGGTGTTGGGGGAGGACCTCCACCAGTCTGTCTCTTCTTCTTTGAGTATGTTGCAAAGTCACTCTTGACTCTGAAATACGAAGAAAAAATATATATATATATATATATATATATATATATATATATATATATATATATATAAAATAACTATACAAAAAATATAGTCTAAAAAAGGGCAAATCTGTGTAAACTATTATGTTCATGTTTTCCTAGTATAGTAACTAATCCTCATCCTCATCCAAAGTAAGGCCCTATGCTATTTTTACAGTAATCCTCAGGTTCCTGAGATTGTATTTTTATATTATTTAATGTTCTGGTTACAGAGTCAGCATTACTGAAGAAAAGGCCCATGATTACCTAGTAAATATTCTCCATCTGTAACCCTTAGATTTCCTTTTTTCTAACTATTCATCTGGGCCCCTTGCAACTTTGAGCCTCATTATTTACCTATTCGTAGCATACAGGACCTGAGCTCAAGCTCGGACAGTCCTATCTCCCAATGCATATTTGTCCAACTTTAACCTCTCTCTCTCTCTCTCTCTCTCTCTCTCTCTCTCTCTCTCTCTCTCTCTCTCTGTGTGTGTGTGTGTGTGTGTGTGTAGGGTGAGCTGGGCTCAGAGGGTCACAGATGATACACTTGGCCCCTTGAATTCATGATCTGTTTATCAGAGACCTTTATAGGTTGATCCAGGCTATAAGCAATATGTTGGATGCACACTTACCTATTTCTGAGGTATTCCCAGGCCCTCTTCAGCTGCTGGGACGTCTTCATCTCTGCGATGGGATGAGCTGCATTGTAGTTTTCAGCTATTTTCTCCCATGCCTCCCTCTTTTTACTAATCAAATAGTACTGGCCACTCTTATCCAGAACCACTTTGTTGACTGCAATCAAGTTTACTAAAGTTCTCTTTTGCTCATGGCTCAGGGAAGAGGATTTTTCTCTGGGAGTACTTAGCGCATCCATAATTACTTGAACAGCCCGCGGTCACACTGGAGCTCTCACGTGGGTTTGTTTACGTTTTCACGCTCACGCTTGCCAACCTCGGCCGACAAGTTGTACCAACCTTGCCGACGATTTCGTTTGGGTGCGGCTCTTGTTCGGGAGCGTAAATCTTCGAGTGTAAGACGGGCACCTGGCTCTCGTACGCCAGCCAACGAACCTGGCGCGCGTTTTCGTTTTGCCGCTCCCCAAAGGACTGTAAGACCGGCCCATAATCTCCCAACACCTTTCTTCTACACCACGCAGGTAAATAGCTTTCATCTTCCCCTAACCTCCATCCCCCAGCATCCATCCTTAACTTTTAATCTTCACCATTCATTATCCACCTCCCCCTCCACACTCTCCCCTTCATCTCATTTATCCATCCCTATTCACCCCCTCTCCCCCACCACACACACACACCCTGCCTCTTCTTCTCACGACACAAAAGCGGCGAAGGCAAAGCCAAGGAGGGAATGAAAACAAAGCTCCGCGCGGGGCCTTCCGACACTATGGATGTGCTCGGCGTTGGAGTCGCATCGTGTCGTATCGCTTCCTCGCCCTCCAGGACAAAAGGACTCCTAATCGGCCTTGCCCTCGCCTCCCCCCACCCTCCTCCCCCATGGCTGTTCCTTTGTGCGCTGAAAAACAATAGCGCCCAGAAACACACACACACACACACACACACACACACACACACACACACACACACACACACACACACACACACACCTGGGTACCTACACCAAGTCCATTATTTTACATCACAGGTATATGAACAACACCTGAGAGCACCTGAGATGTAACACCTGGTCACACACACACACACACACACACACACACACACACATACAGGTGACAGGAGCCGCACGTCGGGGCTGACAGGAAAGCGAGAGGGGATTAAGAGGAGAGGATCTGGCCGGCCGCCGCCCCGTCACGAACCCTTGGTGACTCTCGCTAACCCGGATTAACGCGCGCCGGGAGACAATGGACGTGACAGCTGATTGGCGCTGTTTACCGGGCTTCGCTGCGGCTAACATGAGACTTACTTGCCTACTTACTCAGCCTCTCTCCCTTCCTTCCTTCCTTCTGATCTTCCCTTCCTCCCTCCCTCTTTCAACATTTACTTATTCACCCTCCCTCCCTTCCTTCCTTCCTCCCTTCTGACCTGTCCTTCCTCCATCCCTCTTTCCACATTTACTTATTCACTCTCCCTTCCTCCCTTCCTTCCCTTCTGACCTTCTTCCTACCTTCGTTCCTTCCAATCTTTCACTCACTCTTCCTCCCTTCCTTCCTTCCTTCATCTCTTGTGACCTGTCCTTCCTACCTTCGTTCCTTCCAATCTTTCACTCACTCTCCCTTCCTTCCTTCCTTCATTTTGACCTGTCCCCTTTCCTTCCTTCCTTCATTTTGACCTGTCCCCTTTCCTTCCTTCCTTCTGATTTTTCCTTCCCTCCTTCTAGACTTACGTATTTACTAACCCTCCCTCCCTTCCTTCCCTCCTTTCTTCCTTCCTTCTAATCTCTCCTCCTTCCCTCCTTCCCTCATTCTGATCTTCTCTTCACCTTTCACAGACTTACTTTCTTACTCATTTACTTACTTCAACCTACTTCCTTCCTTCCAATCTTTCTTCCCTCCTTCTTCCTCTCTTCCTATCCTTCCATTCTAAGTGTCTGTCTGTGCCTATTGATTTCATGTTTGCTTTTTTTGTTGTTGTTCTGTTTTATCTTTTTCTCTACAATCACACACACACACACACACACACACACACACACACACACACACACACACACACACACACACACGTTTCCCGCTTTGATATCTACCCCATTGTATTATTTTTTTTCTGTTTTCCCATTCTGCTCTCAATCCTGATCTTAATCGCCTTTTCATTTTCCCTTACAATCTCTCCCTCTCCCTCTCCCTCTCCCTCTCTCTCTCTCTCTCTCTCTCTCTCTCTCTCTCTCTGATTATTCGCCGCCGTCGGTCCTATCACGTGACACCTAATGACCTTCGCCAATATTTGAGCAGCCGCCTGCCACACTTGACACCGATACACACACACACACACACACACACACACACACACACACACACACGGGGACACATCCACTCCACCCATACCCCCTTTACATCGACATCTATTTACCTAACCTAACCTAACCTAACACACATACTAACCTACCTATCGCTACCTGTAACTCATCTACTTATACTTAACTTCAACACACACACACACACACACACACACACACATGGGGAGACATCCACTCTACCCATACCCACTTCCCATCCACATCCATTTACCTAACCTAACCTAACCTAACCTAACACACATACTAACCTACCTATCGCTACCTGTAACTCATCTACTTATACTTAACTTCAACACCCGCACACGCGCACACACACACACACACACACACACACGGGGACATCCACTCTACCCATACCCCCCTTCAACATCCACATCCGTATACTAACACACAAACTAACATACTAACCTATTACCTATCGCTACCTGTAACTCATCCACTTATACTTAACTTATACTAACACACAAACTAACATACTAGCTTTTTACCTATCGCTATGCCTGTAACTCATTCACTTATATTTAACTTATACTAACACGCAAACTAACATATTAACCTATTACCTATCGCTACCTGTAACTCGTCTACTTATACTTAACTCCAACACACTCACTACAGCGGTTCCTTTTGTCTTTCTCTACACCCACTTACACTTTCCCTTCTCCAAACTAACATATTAACCTATTACCTATCGCTACCTGTAACTCGTCTACTTATACTTAACTCCAACACACTCACTACATCGGTTACTTTTGTCTTTCTCTACACCCACTTACACTTTCCCTTCTCTCCCTTTTTTTCTTCTGCACCTTTCCACACCTCCTCCACCTCCTTCCTCCTCCTCCTCCTCCCCCCCCCTCCACCCTTCCTCGCCTCCCCGCATCCCTTAGCACCCAATTTTTTCCCTTTCGTCTTCTTCCCGGGGGACTTTTTGGCGCTCGGCATCAAAAAGTGACATGTTCATCTTTATCGGCGGCGGGAAAAACGGCGAGGCAAAAGAATTCATTAACGGGCGTAGTGATAGCGACTAGGGGTGAAGTGGAGGGGGGGGAGGAGGGGGAGAGAGAGAGTGAAAGGGAAGGAGAGAAGAGAGGAAGGAGAATGAGGTGGCGAGGAGAGGATAGGGTAGAGAGACGAAGGGAGGAACAGGGAAGGTCGTAAGGGAGAGAAAAGGAAAGTAAATGATGAGAAAAAGAGAAAAGATACAGAAAGGGAGAGAAAGAGATGGAGAGGAGGGAGAAAAGGATAGGAAAACTCAGAAAGGGAAAAAGAGGGTATAGAAAAGATAAAAATGCAGAAGAAAACAATGGTAGAGACGAGGAAGAAGATAGGAATGAAGATACAGATTAGGGATATAAAAATAAGAGAAGAATAGGAAAGGAAGAAAGGAGAAAGAAAGGTAGATAGGATAAAAGCAGAGAAAAAAAAAAGACATCCACAAAACGAAAGTAGGAAAAAATAAAAGAAAAAAAATGGACAGAGAAGAAGAACCAGAAGAACCAGGCCAGAGTGACATAGAGAGAGAAAAAGAAGATAGGGAAAGAGGAAGAAAGGGAGACATGAGAAAGAGAGGAAGATGTAGAGGGAGGAGAATCTAGAATAATGATGCGACTTAATGTATCAAGGAAGAGATTTACTGAAGGATTGATAATAATGGATATGCGAGGATGAAGAAGGCAAGGGTGAGGATAAAGAAGGGGGGAGAGAGAGAGAGAGAGAGAGAGAGAGAGAGAGAGAGAGAGAGAGAGAGAGAGAGAGAGAGAGAGAGAAACGAGAGAGATAAAAAATGATGATTAAAGAATGAAAAAAAAACGCCAAAAAACACAAAAAAAGGAGAAAAACACGAAGATGAAAATAGAAGAAAAAACACAGAAAAAAAAAGAAAAAAACACGGTCAAAGAAAGTAAAGTAAAAAATAAAAAAAAACAATCCATACCGTATCACCTTTCCTCCCTTCTTCCTTCCTTCTCCCTCCTCCTCCTCCTCCTCCTCCTCCTCCTCCATATAGGTCCGATGTAAAAAGGGGAAAAATCCCTTCCAGAAATGAGAAGGGTGAAAGGTGCGAGCTTTTCAATTTACGTTCTTATCGCTCTGAAATCGATAGTGACATTATTTTGCCCTGTTTTCCTCTCTCTCTCTCTCTCTCTCTCATAAAACTCGGGTGGTGGTGAAGATCGGTCTAATATTTATGAGCGGCATTGCATTAAGCTTCAATTTGGTTATTAATACCCAGGCAATTTGGAAACCTTGCCAGACAGAAGGAGGCGAAAGGGTTCTTCTTCTATTCTTGATTTTGTTTTTCTTCTTTTTTTTCTACTTGTTTTTCATATTTCATCTTCCTTTTCCTTTTCATCCTCACCATCATCATCTTCTTCTTCTTCTTCTTCTTCTTCTTCTTCGTCTTCTTCTGATTGTTGTTATTATTCAGTATAGTGTATTTTTTTATTGTCTTCTTTTTGTTTTCCCTATTTCATTTTATTTTTCATTCTTCTAATATTCCAGTTTCTGAAATTCGCCTTTTATTTTTCCTTTTTGAGTCTTCTTTGTGATAATCTTTTCTTTTTTTCCGTATAATATTTGGTACACTTCTTCAACGTCTTCCTCTTCTTCTTGTTTATTCTAATATTCTTCTTCCTCATTTTTTTATGCTTTGTTTTCTTTCCATTTTACTACCATCAATATCATTACTTTTATTACTACCATTACTGCGCTCCCCCTTATTCCCCCTTAATATTACTACTTCAACCCTTAATACTAACACTACCAATACAACACTCCTCCCTCCCCCACCCCCCCATAACCTCACCCCCTTCAAAACAAACACTACCAATACTATAACCCCTACTACTCTCCCCCTCAATATTACTACTTCAAACCCTTAACACTAACACTACCAATAGGTCTAATGCTACACTCCCCCCTACTACCCTATCCTACAACCTCACCCCTTCAAAACTAACACTACTATTACTACCCTCCCCCCTATACCTCCCCTCCCCCCTCCCCCCATAACCTAAACACACAGAGGCAGCAGAAATTGGTTGTATCGACGAGGGGAATCGAAGCAGCGCCCCGCACAAGCCTGACTGGCACGTGATTTACAGCCAGTCTTCTAAGTCGTCGCTTTTGAGAGGCGGGGTGGAGGGGTGTGCGGAGGGAGGGAGGGGGGGGGGCCAGTTTTCCAGATGACGTGAGCAGCCCTTTTCCCCCCCTCTCTCTTCTCCCCTTCCCCTCTCTCAACTATCACCCTTCTTGGTTCTTATCCTTTCTTATTTATCCTTCTTTTTCCTTCTGTTTCTTTGCTAGGCTGGATGCTGTTTATCTTTTTTCCTGTTCATCTTTCTCCTCCTGTTTCTTCTGTCTCCTCTACCACCCATCTACTCCTTACCATTTTTCTTTCTCCATTTTCCTATTTCTTTGCTCGTCCATATACTATTTCTCCTCCTCCTCCTCCTCCTAGTCTTCCTCCTCCTCTGGTATATAAGTAAAAAGAAAAAAAAAGGAGGAAAGAAATGGATAACAGGGGAAAAAACGTTTACCAAGAGAAATAGAGGTATTGAGAGAGAGAGAGAGAGAGAGAGAGAGATGCGGCAAAGATAAAAAAATAAGACGCAAAGAAACGTAATTCCCCTATGCTGTTATCGCTGAGGAGACGTACACACACACACACACACACACACACACACTCGAACTCGGCTTTAATTAACTCTAGATAAGAACCTTGTCCGAGTATCATGATGACTTGTCACCATTAATTCACAAGGAGGTTAAGGAGGGATTGAGAAAAGGGGGGGGGAGAGGGGGGGAGGAGGGGGGAAAGGGGGGGGAGTGAGACTGTCGGCATCCTCTGTATACCGACTTTGACTGACTGATTTGTTTCTCTCTCTCTCTCTCTCTCTCTCTCTCTCTCTCTCTCTCTCTCTCTCTCTCTCTCTCTCTCTCTCTCTCTCTCTGTGTGTGTCTGTGTGTGTGTGTGTGTGTGTGTGTGTCAATTATCTATTCCTCTTCCTCTTCACGTAATCTTATCCTTCCCTCTTCTTTTTTTCCTTCACTGTAATCCGGTTTTATACTTTTTTTTATTAAATCTCCTTCCTCTTTTTTTTTTTCGTTCACGATTTATTCATTAGCTGGTCGGCATATATTAATGTATGCCGACTCTCTCTCTCTCTCTCTCTCTCTCTCTCTCTCTCTCTCTCTCTCTCTCTCTCTCTCTCTCTAAACCTACATTAGCGCTTTCCTTTCCTCTTTCCTCTTTTTTTTCAATTTTTTATTTCTATTCCTCTTTCTGTGTCCTTCTTAGATCTCTCTCTCTCTCTCTCTCTCTCTCTCTCTCTCTCTCTCTCTCTCTCTCTCTCTCTCTCTCTCTCTCTCTCTCTCTCTCTCTCTCTCTCTCTCTCAGCGGGGTGGGCGTGAAGGAGTTTCCAGGGGATGATATATTTGAGGACCCGCCGATCGATGGTTCGCCTCTCCGCTAGTCAAGTGACATCCCTCAATATATGCTAATGAAGGCGGTGCCGATTCCCAATGAGATGTGAAGTAGCGGGGCCCCAGCAGCGTCCCCTCCCGGAGGTCCCCCCAACATGCCCTCATTAATCCTTGGAGCGCCCGGATGTGAGGAGGACGAGGACGACGACGAGGATGAGGAAGAGGAGGTTGAGGAGAGGGTATAGGAAGATGAGGGAAGGAAGAAGGAGGGGAAGTATGTTAAGGGTAGAGGGGAGAGGGAGGGGAGAGATGATAGGAATGAAAAGGGAAGAAGAGAGGGGAGAGATGAGGAAGGGGAGGAAGGTAGGAGAGGAAGGAGGAGAAGGTAAGGGTAGACAAAGACGAAGATGGGAGGAAAAAAGAGGAAAAAGAGGTAAGGGAAGAAGGGGGAAGAAAGAGATGTTAAGAGGAGGGAAAAGGGGAAAATCAGAGGGGAAAGATAAGGAAAAGAGGTGAGGAAGAGGGAGGGATAGAAGAATGAGAAGAAGGGAAGGAAAGAAGAGGATGGAGGACAGATAAGAGACGGAGAGGGTGGGAGGAAGAAGAGGAGGGGAAAGATGAGGAGGAGGTAAAAAGAGGAAGGGAAGAAAGGTAGGAAGGAAAAGGAGAAGGAGAAAATGAGGGTATGGGAAAAATGAGGCAGGGAGTAAGGCTTGCGTGTGTGTGTGTGTGTGTGACGGAGAGAGAGAGAGAGAGAGAGAGAGAGAAAAGACCAGCAACCATAATGAAGCAAAATAGAGAAAGAGAAAGAAGAATAACATCAGAGGAGAAGTAAAGAGAGAAAGAAGGAAAGAGAAGACGAAAGAGAAGAGAGAGAAGAGAAAGAAGAAAAGAAGTGGAGAGAGGAGAAGAAAATATTCCCTCCCGAAAATGGTGACTCCTACAGACTGTCCTCGCGTCCCCTGAAGACAACATAAATTTTCCTCTCGCGTCTCCCACAACACCCTCAGGCCCGCCATCTTTTCCTCACCGCGACGCGAACTCTCCCTTCTTTTTTTCTCACCTTTTTTACTTTTTCTTTACTTTTTCACATATTTTTTTCCATGTTTTCTTTTTCTTTTTATAATTTCGGTTTTGTCATTTTTTTTCTTTACTTGTCATCTTTTTTTTTCCTTTTTTCATTTTTTTCACACATTTTCCTCTTTTTTCTTTTGACAATTTCGCTTTTTTCATTTTTTCCCTTTTTTCTTGTTATAATTTCGATTTTTTTTAATGTTTTCTGCTATTCACATTTTTTTTTCTTTTGTAATTTCCCATTTTTGATGATTTTCTTCTTTTCCTTTTCACCACGACGCGGGGTTTTCCTCTTTTTTTTTCCCCTACTATTTACATTTTTTCCAATTTACTTTTTTACGATTTCGCGTTTTTTCATATATTTTTCCTTTTCTAATTTCCCTTTTTCCTTTTTTTCCTTTTTCCTGATTTCATACGTTATTTATTTTTTTCCGCTTCCATTTTTCACTTTTCTATTTTCTTATTTTGTTTTCCTCAATAATTTCATCTTTTCTTATGGAGTTATTTATTTTTAGGTCAATTTCTTTTTTTATCCTCTTTTTCGTTTTTTTCCTTTCTCCATTTTTTATTTCATATCCTAATCTATATTTCTTTACACGATATTGCCAAGTGCTTTTTCTAATATTAATTTGTATACTCTATCCCCATTTTTCCCCTTTAAATAAATTTTTTTTTTTCATCACCAACACCACCCTCACCACCATCACCACCATCACCATCACCACCCTCACCACCACCACCACCACCGCTGCTTTCCCTCACACGTCATCATAAAGTTAAAAATAAAAAATAAAATCGCCTTTTTGTGATTTTTTTTCTCACAAATTTTTATGTTCATTTTTCTTTTTTACCTCCAGCCTCTGTTTGTCTGTTTGTCTGTTTATGTGTCTGCTTATCCCTGCCTGCCTGCCTGTCTATCTGTCTGTCTGTCTGCCCAGTTATATCTGTCTGTCAGTCTGTCTATTCTATTATGCCTGTCTGTGTCTGTCTGTTCATCTGTCAATCAGTCTGTTTGCTTGTCTGTTAAATAATGTTATATGAGTTTGCGAGATCTTCAGTGATAGGTCTTCGTTTTATGGCTACAACTACTACTACTACTACTACTACTACTACCACCACCAACACTACTACTACTACTACTACTACAAAACCGATAATATGAAGACTCACAAAACATCGTAAGGACCAAACAACGACGTCAACAAATGTGAAAAAAACAAATATTATACAAAAAATAATATATGTGAAAAATGAAAACAGACAAATCCATTATGGTGACGTATAAGAAAAATAATATAAAATGAAAAGATTATTAACAATGTGAATAATAGACGTGTGGACCATTAACAGGAGGAGGAGGAGGAGGAGGAGGAGGAGGAGGAGGAGGAGGAGGATGTCGAGTGCAATAGGTCGAGAAGGGGAGACGAGATGAAATGTGAGAGAGAGAGAGAGCCGGGAAGAAGGGAGGAAGAAGAAAGAGAGAGATAAAAAGAAAGAAACAGAAAAAGGGGAGAATAGAACCGAGGAGAGAAATAAGAAGAAGAAAGAAGAAACGGCAGTGGAAGATGGAGAGAGAGAGAGAGGTGGAGTAGGGAAGCTGGCAAGGAGGGAGAGAGGGAGAGAGAAGGAGAGAGAGAGGGAGAGAGGGAGAGAGAGGGAGAGCGTCAGCTGGTCCCAATGATCACTCCATGCCTGGCACTCAGCACCTCCCATGATATATTTCCCCTCTCCCGGCACAATATCTTCTCTGCATTAACTGCAAATGATCCCGGGAGCAGGAGGCGGAGGCGGAGGAGGAGGAGGAGGAGGAAGAGGAGGAGGAGGAGAAGAACATTATGAAGACTTACAAGATGATGATGATGAAGAAATGAATACAAGAATGAGGTTGGAAAAGTGTTGATGGTGGTAGTAGTAGTAGTAGAAGTAGTAGTAGTAGTAGTAGTAGTAGTAGTAGTAGTAGTGAGAAATATAGAAGAAAATAAGAGAAAAAAAATGCGACGAGGAAAAAGAAAACACCTAAAAAAATCTAAAGAAAAAAAAGAAAAAAAAAAGAAAATTTCCAAAACAAACAATTTATCACACGAAAATAAAAGATTGAGAGGAAAAAATATATACTTTGAAAAATGAATGAGGGGAATAAAAAAAACAATCTCAACACACACACACACACACACACACACACACACACACACACACACACACACGTACCCCGCCCCCCTCACACACACGCATGCACAAAAGAGGGGTGGGGGGGAGGTAGGCATAAAACAATGGATAGGTTAGACAAGAATAATAATGAAAAAAGAATGAAGACAATGAACGATGATATAAAGAAGAGGGCGATGAAAAAATAGAGAGACGAGAGATGGCGGAGTCTGGGATAATGATGGAGTGAGTTGATGGAAAGTGATGTGAGGGAAGAGGGGAGAGAAAGAGAGAGGAGGAGGAGGAGGAGGAGGGCGATGAGGGGAGGATGGAATGGAAGGGAGATAAAATGAAAGGGAGAAGGGAGGAGAGGATAAGAGGCGAGGGAGGGGAGGTCGAGGAGAAATAAGAGGAGGAGGAGGAGGAGGAGATGACAGCAGGCGATGACAGAAGGAAAGGAGGAGAAGGAAGAAATGACGAAATGCGAGGCGAGAGGACGAGACAAACATCTAAATCGGGGTTTGTGTTTTCGCGAAAAGAGAGAGAGAGAGAGAGAGAGAGAGAGAGAGAGAGAGAGAGAGAGAGAGAGAGAGAGAGAGAGAGAAGTAGAAGGCAGTCACCGGGTTTTTCCCCTTCAACACGTTCTCCTTCAAAAAAGAAAGAAAAAAAAGGTAAAGAGCTAAATTCCCCTTTTTGAAATTCGTCCAATGTATACAAATGTCTTTAAATGTTACTATTCTTCAACTTAAATGCCTTACGGGTAGTCTTTTCCAACATTATTCTCTACCTCGTTTGCTACATCCCTCACTACATCAATTCCTTCCTCTCAACACCCTTCCAGTAACGCCCAGCACATTAAATCACATGGTATATAAATTTTAGCATCTCCCCATCTCATCTCCCATTTACTCCCTACATCCAAGCATCGCCCACATCCCAGCATCTCCCCATCTCATCTCCTATTTACTCCCAGCATCCAAGCATCTCCCAGTACATCTTATCAGCTTAGCATCCCAGCATCCCATCACCCAGTCCATCTTATCATCTCTCCCTAGCACATCTCACCATCTTCTTGAGCTCCCAGCATCTCCCAGTACCTATAAAACTCACTAGACCAGTATCCCATCACCCAGTCACTTCCAGTCACTTCCACCGTCCACCAGTACATCCCATCAAACCCCCGGACCTCCCAGTACCTCGCAGGGGCGCCGCGGATCCCCCGACGCCCCGCTGGAATCATTACGGCCCCGTCCATCAGGAGCTCCGGGCATAAGTCTTGACCTTAATGGAGGGAACACATGCTCGCTCGCCGCCACCGCCGCCGCCGCCCGCTACAGGTGGGAGGAAAGACTCACGCAACCTAAGACCACACGGGGAGGCTTGCCGCGGCGCCCTGGGGTCTTGAGGGGCCGGGATCGTGGGTTCTAAAAGGTGTCCAAGCGTGTTTACGGCGCTTGTATGGGTGTAGATGTTTCAATCAGTGTTTTTAAGGCCCTCTGGTGGCCAAATGGGGAAGCTCTGGACGCCTTGGCCTGGGTTATGAGGGTTGCTGAGAGAGTTTACGTTTTCTTATTTTGGTGCTGCGTGTTTTGTGGCGCCTCGTGGGTGCTGAAGGCTTCTTGAGGGTGTGTTATAAGAGGATTTAGTGGTGGGGTGAAGTCTCTTTCTCTCTGTGTGTCTGTCTGTCTCTCTATCTTGAAGCATGTCTATCTGACTCACACTCTCTTCCTCCACTCTGTTCCCTCCTTCATCGACTCATCTTTACCATCCACCCCATCATCTCCCTCTTCATCTCTCTCTCTCAATTCAGCATCCT
Organism: Eriocheir sinensis; assembly: GCF_024679095.1. NCBI lineage: Eukaryota > Metazoa > Arthropoda > Malacostraca > Decapoda > Varunidae > Eriocheir > Eriocheir sinensis. The sequence continues at coordinate 8,818,711 of NC_066560.1, forward strand.
CCTTTTTTCTTCCTCTCTCTCTCTGTCTGTCTGTCTATCTCGAAGCATGTCTATCCTATTCACACTTTCTTCCTCCACTCTGTTCCCTCCTTCATCGACTCATCTTTACCATCCACCCCATCATCTCCCTCTTCATCTCTCTCTTTCGACTCAGCATCCTCCTTCTTTCTTCTTCATCTCTTCCTTCTCTCAACTCAGCCTCCTTCCTTCTCTCTCTTTCCTCCTTTCATTTTAGTTTACTTCCTCCTCCTTCCTCTTCTTAGTTCAGCTTTCTTCCTCCTCCTCCTCCTCCTCCTCCTCCTCCTCCTCCTCCTCCTCTCAACTCAGCCTCTTTCCTCCATTCTCCTTTTCTCAGTCCAGCCTTTCTCCTCCTCCTCCTTCCTCCTCTCAGCTCCCTCACTCTTTTCCATCTCCCCTCTCCGCCGCCCGCCCAGCTCTCCGACTCATCTTTCCTCGTACAAACAGCGCCCTGCAGCAGCCCCGGATTACTGACGCGGCTGACTGATTGACAGACAGACACGGCTGACAACGGGGCCCCTCACGCTCAGCCTCTGTAACCAGGCTTGAGTGTTGAACGATGACTCACGGAACGTCTCACAAGGGAAGGAGGAACGCCATGCACCCCCCTCCTCCTCCTCCTCCTCCTCCTCCTCCTCCTTCTCCTCCTCCTCCTCTCTCGTTCTCTCTGTCTCTCCCCTCTCTCTTCGCTCCCTCGAGGACCACCTACCTCATACTCCAAGTCTTTTCTTCCTCCTTTTTCTCTCTTCTTCCTCCTCATCCTCATCCTCCTCTTCCTTCTCGTCTTTCTCAGCCTCTTCTACTCTTTTTTTTTTGGGGGGGCGTGCTTCAAAACTCCTATTTTTTTCTTATTTTTTTTCTTTGTCTTTCCTATCTTTGTTTTGTTTTTACCGAGTTGTTCTCTCTCTCTCTCTCTCTCTCTCTCTCTCTCTCTCTCTCTCTCTCTCTCTCTCTCTCTCTCTCTCTCTCTCTCTGACTCTGCCTTCTTTCCCTTCCCTTGCCCGTCAATCCCCTTCTTACGCCTTTTTTTCTAGGCCTATTTTTTTTCTATTTTCCATTTCATATTTATCCTTTCTTCCTCTTCCTCTACTTCCTCTTCTTCTTATTCGTTTTCCTCCGTCATGTTTATCCTGTTTTTAGGCCTACTCTTTTTCTTTTTCATTTCACATTTCAACTTTCCTCCTCTCTCTCTACTTCCTCTTCCTCGTTTTCCCTTATCATACTCCTCTACTTCCTCTTCCTCATCTTCGTTTTCCTCCTCCTCCTCCTCCTCCTCTCCCTGTCGCGGATGCTGCTTCTTCTTCTTCTTCTCTCCCCTCAACCTCATTTGAGATCTAATAGATGGACGCGACACCTGGGTTCGGTTCCCGCACTCCCGCCGCCGCTCAAAAGGCGTCTCTTGATGGAGGACACGGCCAGGACAAATATACCTGTCAGCCGCCTCGTTGTGCGCCGCGACGGGAAGGTCCAGGGCGTGAGAGCCGGAGACCACCCTCGCCGCCGCCACATCCGCCGCCGCCGCCGTCAGGAAAACCCATTATTTGTACCGCTTCTGTTGTTTCCTCGCTGTTGTTTTCCTTCCTATTCCTTTCCTGTTCTTACTACTACTACTACTACTACTACTACTACTACTACTACTACTACTACCTCTCCTCCCCCTCATGTTCTTTCTTTTCCTCTTCTTTTTTTTTTCTCCTCCTCTTCCTCCTCCTCTGCTCTCAGTCTCCTCGTCGGCATTCGCATAAGTTTGTGTTGATGTGCCGAGTGTCGTCGCCTCCTGCCCTCTTTCTCACTTTCGCTTCTCATTAGCCAGACGTCATGTTTTTTTTCTTTCTCTCCTTCCTTGCCTCCCCCTACCCCCTTCTCCGCCGCCGCCCCCCTATCTCCCGCTCTTTCTTTCCTTCCCTCTCTCACCCGTGCTCGGCCTCCCTCCCTCCCCCTCTCCCTTCCTTTCTTTCTTTCTCCGTGTGTTGTTTTCACGCCGTTTGTTTCATGTTTGTTGGCGCTCAGCAGCCGGGAGGAACATGTCATCGAGGCCGCCGCTGCCCCGCCGGCCGTGATGGCGTGTGATGGACAGACGGACGGACGGAATGAAGGAATCACTTTATCAGGCCGCTGTCCTCGCCCCACCGCGGCTGACGGCTGACGGACGCGGGATGACGCTGCCCCTGTCGTCGGTTCCTCCTTGTTCCCTGACGCTCGCGACACCTTGCTGACGTGCTGACATGCGCTGACACCGAGCCGGGGGGGTGGCGGGCAAAGCTTAATCACCGCACCTTTCTCAATGGGGCGGGGGGCGGGGCGGGGCGGGGCGGGTGACGAGAAGGCGGGGTGGGCCAAACACTAAAATCATCAGGTCCTCATTACCACTCCATTAAAAAACGTAAACAAAACAAACAATGTTTACCCCGCGGCGGACGAGGAGACGCGGGCGGCGGCGCAGCGTCTAAAATTACGAGGTTTCAATACGGAGTCTGATAACGGCGCCGCCTCGACACGGGGAATTAAATCACCTCCGCCGCGGGTGTGAGTGACGTCAGGGGGCGGCGGCGCGATGACGGGCGGCTCTGGTGTTGATGCTGGTGCCGCACCGTGCCACCTCGACGCCGCCGGCACCTGCACAAACACCGCCGCCGCCGCCTCCCCATCGTGGGTGGCGGCGGCAGGGGGGACACCCACACGGCGCCCACCACCACCGCAACCACCACCACCAAGCCTACCACAGCCACCACCACTCGACGGAGGGGGTGGGGGGGGCGGGGCCTAGCTGGAGGGGTCGAGTCGTGTGTCGTCCTCACTCGACACCTGAAACCCGCCGCGGAAGATCGTCCTCGTGGCATTCAAGTGTGAGGACCCAGGACGCAGCGCTCCACCACGTCATCGCCAGCCTGGGACTCCCTTCAGCGGGTCCTCGGCGGGCCCTCAGGCTGGTACAGGGCCCTCATTGCCTACTGGTGTGGCCCAAGTGCCCTGACCCGTGCCCCGACCCGTGCCCCGTGCCCCAGGAAGCCCCCTTAAGCACGCCACAAGTGTTGGTGATGTCCACTTCCTCGGCAGAAGTGGCTGACGCGGCTCGCGGCTCAATGGCTCTTTTTATCACTATTACTGTTCGCCTTATCCGTCAACGTGTGTGAGAGATAAGCGCGTCCTCCCTGCCCGGCCCTTCTTGAAGCATAAGGCGCCTCTTTGTAGGGGTCTGAGGAGCATGACACTTATAATGATGATGTCTAAGAGAGGCGAGGGGGAGGCAGCCAGGGACGCCACTCACGCCTCTCACCCATGCACGGTTTGAAGGGAAGGGATGCACCACCACCACCACCACCGCCGCCGCTGCCGCCGCCGCCACAACAAACATTATAATAAACAACCCGAGAATTATCGCCGCGCGGGAAACAGCGACGCCGTGAAATGGAATAATTAATGCGAGTCTCCCTTTGAAGGTCGAATGTCGGCAGTCAATCAGCGGGACAGTGATGGCCGCAGGTGAGTTTATAAGGTGCGTTACGGGTGCGGACGGCGGCGGCGGAACGTGAGGGAGAGACGCGGCGCAGACAGCCCTCCCTTGTGTCTAGGGCAGCTGGTGGTTGGCGTGGGTCCAGTGCCTCGGCGTCCCCGGCCCCACAACAAACAGCAGGAGGCCACCACGGGGCGTCACCACCACCAGCATCACCACCCACACAGCCTCAACACCCTCACCACCTCGCAGGGAAACACCACAACACCACGCACACACAAAGAGGAGGAAGAGAAGGAGGACTAGGAAGAGGGTACTATTCATCCCTGGTGGTGGCACGGCCCTGAACCAGCGTGTTGTGGCTCCCCGTGGCACTCGAGGGCCCGGGGGTGCCGGGCGCTGTGGGGCCTCCAGGGACAGGGCTGCAGGGCTCAGGGCACGGCAGCAGCAGTTGATGTCTCTCTCTCTCTCTGGGATAACAGGGTCAGGAGGAGAGAGAGAGAGAGAGAGAGAGAACACGCCTACTTGTAAAAAGGCGTGAGGGCGGGCAAGGTAAACACCAACGTCATTAGCAGCCTCCGCCCACACCTCTCAGCGGTCATCGGGGGTCGAGGGGGGAGGGGAGGAAGGGGGGAGGAGGGGAGGGAGGAGGGAGGTAAAAGGGGGGAGAGCTGGTTACTGGTGTGCTGCTGGGTGAGAGAGAGAGAGAGAGAGAGAGAGAGAGAGAGATGAAACAAAACAACTCACACATTAAAATAAGCAAACTAAAGAAATGAAAGGAAAATAGAGATTGTTGTGGATTGTTTGCATGTCGCTTTCTTTCTTTCTTTCCGTCTATTCTCTTTTTTTATCTTCTTTTCTTCATTCACTCATTCATTATTAATTTTCCTCCTTCCTTGCTTCGCCTTAGAACATGTCATTCTCTTTATCTATCTCTATCATCTTTCTCCTTTCTTTCAATCATCCTTTTTGTGCTTCCTCGTTCCTCTCTTCCTACTTCCTTCACTCCTTCTATCTCTTTCGTCTATTATCATTCCATTTCCTTCTCTCTTATCTTCTAATTATTTTTCCCTTTTTTTGTATCTTATCCTTTCTTTTCATTTCTCTCCCTTACTCAAATCTTTCTTCCTCCTTCTTTCCCTTTCCTTCGTCTTCACTTCCTCTCTCTATCTCCCACTCCCGTTCCTTCCATCTTCCTCTCTACCTTCCCTTTCCTGTCCCTTCTATCTCCCCCTCGACTCTACCTCCCTCCTCCTTTTCCTTCTGTCTTTTTCTCCTCTCTATCTTCCTCCTTCGTTTCGTTTCTTTCGTCTTCCCTTCCTCTCTCTACCTCCCTCTACCGTTCCTTCCATCTCCCTCTCTACTTTATCTTCCCTTTCCTGTCCCTTCTATCTTCCCCTCTACTCTACCTCCCTCCTCCTTTTCCTTCTTACTTTCTCTCCTCTCTACCTCCCTCCTTCGATTCATTTTTTTCCTCGATACCTTTCTTTCTCTCATTCTCTCGTTCCTTCATCCTCCCTCCTTCCCTTCCTACTTCCCTTCCTTTCTTTACCTTCCCCCTGGAGTGCCATCGACGGGGCCTGTGCCGAGATCGAGAGAGAGAGAGAGAGAGAGAGAGAGAGAGAGAGAGAGTAATTGACAGATCTAATGAGCACACCACTTAGGCGACCCTCATCCTGCTCCTTCCATCATCCCCAGACACACACACACACACACACACACACAGTCACATACACACCATATCTCGTTTCTCTCTCTCTCTCTCTCTCCGGCAATTAGTAGTCCACTCTCAAGTTTCGCGTATTTTCTGTGGGAGTTTTTTTTTTTGTCATTTTCATATTGTTTCTATTTTATTACCTTTTATGACTCAAGGTGTTGCGTCGGGCCAGGTGTAAATGGGGCCAGGTGTTAATGGCAGGTGTCGACCACTCTTTAAGTACCTAACGCCTGACGTGGAAATTTGTATGTATGAGAATCAACACTTATTTATATTTTTTATATTGCATATTTTTTAGTGGTATATTACAAGCACTCTCTCTCTCTCACACACACACACACACACACACACACACACACACACACACACACACACACACACACACACACAAGTACTGTTAGTCATCATCCTGCTTGTTTTTTTTCTTCATTTATTTGCTTTCTTTTCTTCTAGTTTTTCTTCTATACCTTCTTTCCTTTCCTCTTCTTCTCCTTTATTATCTTCTCTCCTTCACCTCCTCCTTTGATTTTCTTCACTGGTTATTTGTTGTCTTTATTTTTATCTTTCTATCTACTCTTTCCTAAATTTTTCTTCACACTCTTTTCTCACAACCAAATATTTTCTTTTCTTTTTTTTCTTAACTTCGCTTCCTTTAACTCTTTCCTAAATTCTTCTTCACTCTTTTCACACGAACAATTATTTTCCTTTCTCTTCTTTCCTTCTTTCCTCTCCTCCTTTAACTCTTTCACATTACTCTATCAACACCAGAGACTTCCTTTTTTTCCCATACTAATCTCTCTCTCTCTCTCTCTCTCTCTCTCTCTCTCTCTCTCTCTCTCTCTCTCTCTCTCTCTCTGCCCGTCCCATCAACAGATCCTTCACGACACAAAAACTTAAGACAGAAGTGTAACGGGAGGCGCTGGGAGGGTCTGTTCACACCTCTCTCCCTCCCTCCATCCCTCTCTCTCTCTCTCTTTCTCTCCCTCTCTCTTTCCCTCAAGTCATCCATCTTTCTTCCCCTTCCCTCTTTCTTCGTATGGCTAACCACCCCTAACTCTCTCTATCTCTCTCTCTCTCTCTCTCTCTCTCTCTTGATCTATTTTTATCAGTTATTCCTCTCTTTAAAGTTTTTAGTCACCCCAACTTCATTTTTTTTGTTAGTTTTGTGAATTTTATTGTTACAACTATTTTAAGATCACCTTTTTGCTCTCTCTCTCTCTCTCTCTCTCTCTCTCTCTCTCTCTCTCTCTCTCTCTCTCTCTCTCTCTCTCTCTCTCTCTCCTTTTATCTTCCTTTCTCGTTCGTATTTTTTTAGTTTCTCGTCTTTTCTTTCTGACTCAGGTACAGGTAAGTGGACTTTAATTATTTCTCACCTTTACCTTCACCGTCGTCGCCTGCATCTACCTCCTCCTCCCTCCATTGCTTATATTCGGTAGCTTATTCAATCTCAACAAAACTTATCGGAGAGGAGATGTACTAGTGCTGAGAGGGAGAGAGAGGGAATGAGAGACAGAAACACCCCTTGAGGCTTACTGTGTGGCGGGGCGTGGGTGTGTGGAAAACAGAGAGCAGCTGAGAGAGAGAGAGAGAGAGAGAGAGAATCATCAGCCTTCGCCTCTACCTGCCCAAGAGCGAGAACATAAACATTGCCCTAACTCGCAGTAATAAGCACCCACCTTAATGAAGTCCAATTAATTCATTAAAAACGCTCAAGTGCCTAATTTGACGGCAATTAGCGGTGTCCCCTCTTTTGGGTTGTTAGCACGCGGCTCCCCTCGCTGCCTGATGACCCGCCAACGACCCAGACACGGCGCTGACTTCCTAGCTAATAAACGACGATCCGCCACCACCTGAAGCCGGTAGACCATTGACAACCTTCCGTGACGACCTTTTCTTGTTCTTTTTGGTCCTCTTTAAACGACCTAGCCATAACCTCGACTTCCTAGCTAACGGCACGACGATCCACCACCACCTGAAGCCAGTAAACCATCGACAACCTTCCGGGACGACCTTTTCTTGTTCTTTTTGGTCCTCTTTCAACGACCTAGCCATAACCTCGACTTCCTAGCTAACGGCACGACGATCCACCACCACCTGAAGCCAGTAAACCATTGACAATCTCTCCGTAACGTTCTTTTGGTCTTCTTCAAACATAAGAACATAAGAACATAAGAACGTCCTAGCCATAACGTCGACTTCAGAGCACCAACACCTAACGCCGGTAAACCTTCGACATTCCATCTGTGGTGTCCCCTTCTCGTCCCATCTGGCCCTCCACTAACGACCCGGCCATAACGTTGATTTTCTAGCTGACAACACGATGATAAAGCAATATTTGAAGCCTGTAATCCTTCGACAACCTCTCTGCGGTGTCGTTTTCTTGTCCTTTCTGGTTCTCTTCAAGCGAGCCGCCCATACCGTTGACTTCCTAGCCAATACACCTCAAGATGAACTACGAGATGAAGACAGTGCATTTTCAGTCCCTAATTGTGGTGTCCTGGCCGCGATCTCCTTTATCAACACTAGTTTCCCCTTTCCCTCGCCTTGTCTTCACGCTGGGGCCAACTCCCGCCAATTCCTGACTCACTCTCGCCCCTATTTACGCCTAATGGAGGCTCAAGGTGGCCGACATACACTCCCGCGGGCCATAAATTGCGTAAAAAAAGAGGAGCCTCGACAAAAGTGGGTGGCGGCGCGCTGAGGCGGCTGGCACCTCAATTCCCGTTTTCTTTACCAACGTGCAGAAGGTAAACAAACAGCGAAGATGGCGTCGACCGCAGGGTTTTTCCTAACCTCCCGCGTGTTTATTTATGCGAACTCTGAGCCGATTTCCTTACACCGAGCCTGGCTTCCCGCCCCTCCCGCGGCTGTATACACTACACTTGTCATACACGGCCGCCCTGCCCTCAGAAGGACCCTTACCTCCCCTGTTGTCGCTCCTCCTCCTCCTCCTTCCCCTCCTCCACCGCCGCCTGCCGCAAACACTCACGGGACACTCGCGGCGGAGACCCTCGAATCTTAATCACGCGGCGCAGTCCCACGCAGCGGCCGGGGAGACAGGAGAGACAAGTGCCTCGCCAGTCTCCGTAGCCGTCCCCCGCCCGCCTGGCCGCGACGGGGACATCACACCCCCGCCCGCGGTCACGAGGCGATGTAGGCCATCCTTCCCTCGCCGCGACGCCTCACAAAAGTGGACGCGCGGCATGCATCAGCGGCACTCGTCCCCCCGCGGGCATCCGTCATCGGGGGCGGCGGACGTGCTGGGGCTGACGCGCGGCCGCCACCAGCGCGCCTCCGTCAGATGGCACACACTATGCCCGAGCTGAATTAGGCTAAAATTATGCACAAGGCAGCGGCGTGGCGGGCGCTCCATCACCCGCCCGTGGAGTGAGTGTCTCCTGCCAGCAACACACAGGATGCAGTTTGTCCGGCGGGGTACGAGGGCGACTTATACTGCTGTGTCGGAGTGTGTCACAGCAGACAGGATAATGACCGGCATTTGTCATTCCACCGCAGAGGAGGCGCGGCGCGGACACACACGCACAGGAGAGGAAAATGACAAACTCGGCCGCAGCGGTGACTCAGACTCGCTACAACGAACCCGCAGACACCTCTCCGCCCCGCTAAGGAAGGCCCGGCGAGCCCCACACGTGATCCGACATCTCAATAAACAAGTCCACACGTAGTAAACACCCAAGACAACACGCGCCGGGCTAAAATAAACACTTGCGATAACAAACACGCCGACTCAAACCTGTTCGGCCTCCTCTGTCACCACCACCATCACCTCCAAATGCCACACCACCACCACCACCTCCACCACCACCAAGGCACAGTAACAGTATAAATAGAAATCATGTGTTTGTTGTGGCGACAATATGTACACCAACCAGACCGAAGCCTGCCTCACCCTGCCTCCGTCCTTCCTTCCTGCCTGCCTCACCACCACCACCACCACCGCTGCTGCTGCTGAGAAATAATGAGACAACCCAATGACTCCTGCCCGAATCTGGAATATTACATAAATTTTGATGCAAACGGCGGTGGAGGTGGAGGGGGGGAGGCGGTCTGTAGGAGGGGGACGGGAGGGAAGAATGGAGGGTGGGGGATAAGAGGAAGGGAGAGTGAGGGGGAGGGGAGGGAGGAAGGGAGACCAGTGCAGCGGGTACTTACCGGGGGGAAGAGAAGACAGAACCCCTTTCATCTTCTCCCAACACTCACCTGTGAAAGAGAGAGACAGGTATGAAGATTAGACGTATCACTGTGTCATTCTCTCTCTTTTTTTTTCTTTATTTGTTTTTTACATCTTACATATTGCAACTGAATACATATATGTCGATCAGCGGGCAGTCTCTCTCTCTCTCTCTCTCTCTCTCTCTCTCTCTCTCTCTCTCTCTCTCTCTTTGTCTCTCGTTTCCACTGCCACAGAAGGACAAACATCACACTCCATCACACACACACACACACACACACACACACACACACACACACACACACGGACGCACGCACACACACGCACAAGCACGGTGTGGAGATGAGTTATTCGCTGCACTCTCCATTTTGTCACCTGGTCGGCAAGTACAACAATTTACGAGCAGGACGGGCGCGCTAATTTATGAGGCCCAGTAATTTATGAGGCGCCACACCTCCTCCTCCTCCCTCCTCCTCCTCCTCCTCCTCCTCTCCCTCACACCCGAGTTATTTACCCAATGTTACTAATTTTCCCTCCCTCACACCTCCTCTCGCTTTCCCTTTCTTTCCCTTTTCCCTTTTGTTTGTTCCTCCCTCCCTGTTTTTTTTTTCGTTTTTCTCACTTCTCTTCTTCCTCTTCTGTTTTAACTCTTCCTTTCCTTTCCCTTCCATTTTTACTTGATTCTCCTTTTTTTCCCTTTTTTTCTCACCTATTTCTCTTTCATTTTCTTTTTTTCATGTCCCTATTTCTTTCTTCCTTCCTCACTTTTCTTTCTCTAACTTTTCTTTGTCGTTCTCATTCTTTCCTCTCTTCCTCACCTCTCTTTCACATTCCTCTTCCTTTTAATGTTCCTCTCGTTTATCCCTTTCTTCCCTACTTCTGTTTCGCTTACAACTCTCTTTTCTGTCACTCCCATTCCATCTTTACTTTCTTATTCTTCTCTCCCATCCAATCAATTTCTTCCTTTCAATCTTCCCTATTCACTCTGTTTCTTCTTTTCTTTCTTCTTCTCTTCTCCTTCAAATTCTTTACTCCGTTTCTTCCTTTCTTTCTTTTTTTCTTTTCCTTTAAATTCTTCCTTCATCCTTTTCTGACCCCTTCCATTCCCTTCCTTCCCTTTCCTTCTTTCCTCTTCCTAAAACCCTCTCATTTCTTTATTTCTTCCTCACTCCTTTCTACTTTTTTTCCTACTCCATCTCCTTTTTTTTCTCCCTCGCTTCTCCCATATATCTGATTCATCTCTCTCTCTCTCTCTCTCTCTCTCTCTCTCTCTCTCTCTCTCTCTCTCTCATTGCCTCGCTCTCTCACTCCTTCCTTTTTACTCCTACTCCGTCAAGTCTCTCACACAACAGCTTAAGGTCCTCATCCAACTCTCATCCTCATCCTTAAGTTCTCATCCACCTCTTCAATCCTCAACTCACTGATGCTTCTCTCTCTCTCTCTCTCTCTCTCTCTCTCTCTCTCTTTCTCTTCTTACTCCCATTATTCACATTCGGTAATAATCTGATTGTCACTTCATTCCTTTTTTCCACTCCACAATCACTGCACACACACACACACACACACACACACACACACACACACACACACGGCAATCACTTAACCCTCCTACAAATACTCTCCTCCTCCTCCTCCTCTCGCTGAAGCAAACACTCATTCTCTCTCTCTCTCTCTCTCTCTCTCTCTCTCTCTCTCTCTCTCTCTCTCTCTCTCTCTCTCTCTCTCTCTCTCTCAGCACCACTTCTTTCTCCCTCTCCATCCCTCACAGACCTTTTTTCCCCTTCTTTTCCTTCCCCCTTCCTTTTATATCTTTCCTGCTCCCCTTCCCCTCCTCCCCTCCTTCTCCTCTTCTTCCCCTCTCCTCCCCTCTCTGTGGGCGTTGGGGACACCGCCATCATTTGGGTTCAGTTAACGGGCTCGTAAACTCCCCTCGCAGACCCCTCAGACCAGGAGAAGAAGGAGGAGGAGAAGGAGGAGGAGGAGGAGGAGAGGATGGAAGAAAACTGAAAATATGAGAAAAATGCTGAGGATGCGGAGGGAAGGAAAAGAAAATGAAGAAAGAAGAAAAGAGAAAAAGAGTAAGACAGGAGAAGGAGAATAAGAAAAGGAACTGAAGATGGAAAAAGAAAAAATAAGGTGAGAAGGGAATTTAAAGAAGAAGAAAAGAGAAAAAGAGTAAGACAGGAGGAGGAGAGTAAGAAAATATATTAAAAACGAAGAAAGAAAAATCAGGTTAACAAAAATGACAAATAAAGAAAAAATGGAACCAGTTTTTAGTATTTTTTGTAACCCATTAACGTTTGACTGTCACCATTTATTCCTCCTTATTTTTCCTTCCTTCATCTCCTAAAAACGTCATCTTTCTACCTTACTCGTCCTATCTTCCTTATTCCCTCCTTCCTTTCCCTATCCCAGCTCGTCCTCTCTCCTTCTCACTCCTTCCCTTCCCTTCTGTCTTCCCTTCCTATCCCGACCATTTCTTCCATCCCTCCCTCTCTTCCTTCTTTCTTTCCTTCCCTTTCCTTTCCTTTTTCCTCCTTCTATCCCACTCTTCCCTTTCTTCCTCACTCTCTTCCTTCCTTCCTTCCTTCCTTCCATCCTTCCTTCCTTCCTTTCATTCATTCATTCATCCATCCATACTTCCTTCCTTCCTTCCTTTCTCGTCAATCTGAAGTCCCTACCTTCCTCCTCCTCCTTCCTTTCTCTTCCATACCTCCTTCTTTTCCTTCCTTCCTTTCTCTCTCGATCCCCAGTCCCCATCCTCCTCCTTCTCTCCCTGTCTCTTCCATCCCTCCTTCTCTTCCTTCCTTCCTTCCTTTCCCCCTCGATCCCCAGTCCTCCTCCTCCTCCTCCTCGTCCCAGTCAGCCAGTCAGCCAGTCAGTCGTTCCCCGTCTCTGAGTAGCCATAAAAATGACATGTAACAGCCTGGCAATTGCACACTCGAACTGACACACTCATCAAACGAGCCATAACACTCGGCGCCGCTGCGATGGGGGATTGGCACTTTTTCCTTCTGTTCTCCGCCTGACACTCCATTTGTTCTTTATAGTCTTGACGGCGACTCTCTTACTCTCTTTCTCTCTTTCTCTTTAACTCTCTTTCTCTCTCTTTGATGTGCTTGTGTTCTTCCGGTGACTCAATCTTTCTTTCTTTTTCTCTTTCTCTTTATTTTGTGTTGCGTATGTTTTTTCTTCTTCCGGTGTGTTGCTGTCATTTTCTTTGTTTTTTTTTATTTCTTTTTTTTTCTGTTATTATCTGTTCTTGTGTGTTGCTTTTTATTGGTGTTTCTTCGTCTCCCTCCTCCTTCTTTATTCCTCTGCTTCTCTGCTCTCCTTCTTCATTCGGCATTTTTCATCCTTGCTTTCTTTTTTCTCCTCTTTCTCTCTTTTTTTCATCTTGTCCTTCCTCCTCTACTTCTTCATTCAACTTTAAAGTATCTCTATTTCATTGTTCTCTCTTTACCTTCCCTCTCTCATTTCCTTTTTTCTCTATTTTCCTTTTTTTTCCCTCCAGGTTGATTTTCTTTCGTTTTTCCTTGTCCGTGTTTCTTTTCCCCTACTATCTTATCCTCTCTTATATCCACTTCAGTATTTTCTCTCCACTTCTTTCTCTCTTTCCTTTCTTCCCTTCTCCATTTTTACTATCTTCGCTTTCCTTCGTCTGTGTTACTGTTACGTTTTATCGCCGACGGTCGCATAAGTTCGGCGTCTTGTTTCTTGTGGCCTCGAAGTGCTCGGCGGCGACAAGAAGAACTAAGCGACCAACCAACCAACGGCGTCACTTCGGCTATACAGGGAAGCAGCTCCACAAATCTCCTCGCCGTTAGCAGTGAAGTCAGATTGCCGCAGACAGACAAACAGACAGACAGAAAGACAGACCGGAGAGACCAGGGCGACACATGCAACAAGGCGGAGGACAGTATGAAAGGCGCAGTTAACATCTCAGCGCCGGGGTCTATGTCTCATTCTGTGCGTTAGTGTGTGTGTGTCTTTCTCTCCCTCGCGTCCGCCCTCTTCCCGTGCCAGGCTCTGATTTATCTAGCGTCGAGGCGGGGGTGAGCGGCGGCCTGACACACTACAATAACCTCGCGCCTTGTACCCGCGACCCGCAGCGTGACCCCCATGTGACTGGCGGTGTGGCCCGACCAGGTGGTGTGTGTCTCCGTCAGCCCGCGGCCCCGACACGCCCGGAACCGACGACAGATGTAGCCCAGACCACCACGAGAACGAGTGGGAGGAGGAGGAGGAGGAAGGGGAAGGAGCAAAAGGAGGAGGAGGAGGAGGAGGAGGAGGAGGAGGTCGTGGTGGGCGGCGTGGGGTTCCAAGAGCGAATCCGTCAAGACCTCCCACAACAGTTTAAAGTCCATGGTCGTGTGTTTATCAGCGGCCCTCGTGTCCCGGCGTGAAGGACACCCTTGTTCGGCGTGATTATCCGGCCTCGTCTGGGAGCG
>NC_066560.1:8837542-8872542 GCF_024679095.1 Eriocheir sinensis
GGTCAGGGTGTTGAGAGAGAGAGAGAGAGAGAGAGAGAGAGAGAGAGAGAGAGAGAGAGAGAGAGAGATCATAATAACGCCTAAAGCCTAACCAATACAAGTTCCACATTTCTATATATAAAAAAAACAAGTAAAAAAAGAAAACGGACAGAAAAAACAAAAAAACAAAAAACGACTACTAATTAAACACGCCAAGAAGATGAAGGATAAGAGAAAAGGAGAAGAAAAAGCTAATAAAAAAAAATAATATATATATGAAAACAAACACAAGACGACCACCTCACCCCCCCCCCCCACACACACACACACAACAGCCCCTCCCCTTACACCACACACCTCATACCCTCACCTCACCCTCCCTCTACACACACGCTACACTAGTCCCCCCTGCACTACACACCTCCCTCCTCCCCCTCTCAACCCCCATCCACCTCCTCTCCCTCCCAAATCTATGCCTCGTGAAATTCGACACTCACAAAGAAAATACACGAGTTCTCCCTCAAATCAAGGACACCTGAAACCCCCAAAGCCTGAGGTGGAAACAGGAGATCGATAGAAAGAAACCCTTAGCGCGAGGACCGAAAGAAAACGGAGGAGGAGGTTCAGGCTCTCGATGACTTGGAATAGAAAATGGGAAGATGGTTGTCTGATTTTTAACATTTCTTTTTTAATGCTAATAAGAAGACTATTTTTTTTTATGATGAGTTTTTTATGATTTGTTTCTTATTTTGTACAAGTCTTTGGAAATACTAATAAGAGGAAGTGTTTTTTTTATAGAATTTTGCTATTATTATTATGTTTATTATTATCATTACTGTTCCTTATTTACTTTATTCTTTTTTTTTTACGACTTTGCGTTTATTATTATTGTTATGACAAAAGAAAACAAACGTGAATATGATTTTTACGTCTCCCTCAGATAATTCATTAAAACAAACAAGACAAATTAAAAAAAAAAAAAACTGTTGATATCTAAACAATAATTCAAATCTACACAAACACACACAAAAAATATAGAAGTTAAAAGTTAAGAGCGTCTTCTATGGCAGAGTCGTAAACTTAAAATTAACCTTTATGCAACCTCTTCTAAAACCAGAGTCACACAAAAAGTCCGAATATGAGGCTTATTTTGACTACTGACGACTAACGCTCCTTTTTTTGGACGCCTGTGCTGCCCTCTAGCGGCGGGCGTGTGCAAATGAAAGGCCTCACGATCACTCATTCTGCACACCTTCCGGGATGTGTGGTGTTGCATCTTACTCGTTTTTCTGAGCTCCTGATTCTAATAAAGAGGGAAATGAGGGTGTGAGGAGAGTGGAGTGAGAGGATGGATAGAGAGAAAAAGAGGAGAAGAAGGAGGAGGAGGAGGGAACGTAGTGTCAGGGAAAAAGTGAGAGGTTGGATAGAGAGAAGAAGGAGGAAGAGGAAAATGAGGAGGAACGTAGAAGTAAGGAACATAGCGTGAGGAAAGAAGAATAAAAGGGAGAGAAGAAGGAAGAAAAGGAGGGACACAGAGTGAGGAAAGAAGAGTGAGACGATAAACAGAGAGAAAAAAACTAGGAAAAAGCGAAGGAGGAGGTGGAGGAAGAGGAGAAGTAGGGTACGTAGAGATAGATCGGGAGATGATGGAGGGAGGAAAACTCTACTCTATGGAGGCAAAAAGTGAAAGGTTGATACTTGGAAGAAGACAAAAACGCGACAGGTGGAAGACAGGTGCGAGACGTGTATAAGGAAAGGTTTCGTAATGTGGAGGAAAAACACGATTAAAGATAAAGATGAAACAAAGATGAAAAAGAGAGAGAGAGAGAGAGAGAGAGAGAGAGAGAGAGAGAGAGTAAACGTGTCACAGAAATTAAAAAAAAGGTTACGTTGGACAGAGACAGACCAAAATAAGACAAACAAAAACAGAGAAAGAAACAGACAAACAGAAACGTCAGGAAAGAAAGGAAAACAGACGGCCAGAGAGAAAGGGAGAGAAAACAGCACAGACACGAATACAAATAAAAATAAAACACACACACACACACACACACACACACACACACACACACACACAAACACAAACGCACTCAACCCCTCTAATCCATCACACACAAACAAACAAACAATGCCCTCCCTCCCATACACAGACCTCTTCCCCAACCCACACACCCACAGCCTCCACAACCTCCCCCCACATACAACCCCTTCCCCAACGTCTCCCCAACCCCACCATAACCTCTCCCCACACACAAACCCTCCCCAGTACATCCATTAAACCCCTCCCCTTTAACAACCCAACCCACTAACATCACCCACCAAAACCCCTCCCAAAGACACACGCCCCTGTACCCTCTTCCCAATCCTTCCCCAGTTCCTCCCCTTCATGGTACTCCCCCACCAGTCCCATCACCCCTCCCGTACACCCACTCTCCCCCCTGTTATCACCCCGGGTTAAGCTTCTTTGCGTGGGGTCAGTCCATTCATAAGGCTTGGCTTGGCCCGGCGCCTCAAACACCTCACACTTCGACCAGCTCGTAAAGAGAGTCGTAGCCGCCTGCCCAACGACCCTGCTAACCACCTGAGCACCGCCGAGCTGAGTCCCATTTACGAGGTGCCGGATACGACCAGGGGGAGGGCGAGGCAGGGAGAGGGAGGCAGGGAGAGGCAGGGAGGGAGGAGTATAGGGCGAAGGAGGGACAGTAAGGCACAAGATGGACTGACGAAGTAGTATTTGGATGTAGGGAGAGAGGGAGAGGGACAACTGGCAGAGAGAGGAATGGTGAGGGAGGGAGAGGGAGAGGGACAGCTGGCAAAGAGAGGGAGAGGGAAGAGGTAGGAGAGGGAGGGAGAGGCAAAGAGTACAGAGCGAAAGAGGGACAGTAAGAGACTAGACGGTTTAACAAAGTAGGGATAGGGAGAGATAGGGAGCGGGAGGAGATGTAATAGATGGAAAAGTTGTGTAAGTAAGAAATGGAGAGTAGGAAACAAAAGTAGAAAAGAGAAATGAGAAAGACAAACGTAAGAATAAAACAAAGGAAGAACAGACTCATGAGAAGAATGGAATGGATAAAAAGGGAGAGATAGGGAGAGGGAGGAGATGTAATAGATGGAAAAGTTGTGAAAGTAAGAAATGGAGAATATGAAACAAAAATAGAAAAGAAAAAATGAGATAAACGTTAGAATAAAACAAAGGAAGAACAGACTCATGAAAATAATGGGATGGATAAAAAATAAGTTACAAGATAAAAAAAAGATACAAAATTAGAGGAGAACTGAAGTGAAGGAATGGGTGGATGGGGAGACGAGAGGAAGACAAGAAGAGGACGGAAAGAGGACACAACACAAACAGGGAGGTGCCAATCAAGAGGAACAAGAGGACTAACGTTACAGCATGCCACAAAGTCTGAGAAGTGTCACCGGGGCCATTTTTTTTTTTTTTTTTTTTGCTTCGCCGCGGGAGGAAGACAGTGACGTGAGAGCTACAGGAAAGTGACGAGGGGGAAAGTTGAGGTAGACTGAGAGATTGATGTTTTTTTGCTGTTGTTTAATTTATTTTCCTGTTATTTCTCTCTTCTTTATTTAATCGACTTCCCATTCTTTTTCTTCCTTCTTTTTTTCATTATTCTTTTTTCCGTCATCGCTGTATCCTATCTTCTTTTTCCTACAGCTACAGAAGAGTGACGAGCGGGAAAGTTGAGGTAGACTAAGAGATTGATGTTTTTTTGCTGTTGTTTAATTTATTTTCCTGTTATTTCTCTCTTCTTTATTTAATCGATTTATCATTCTTTCCTCTATCATCATTTTTTATCATTATTCTCTTTTTTTCATCATCATTGTTTCCTATCTTCTTCTTCCTTGCTACTTCACATCTCTTTATTTTCTCTTCCAACTGAATCATCTTCCTTATTTCATTTTATCCATCTTCCCTTTTTTTTAACTACCTCCATTTATCTTGTTTTTCTTTGCTGCAGTTTTATTTACCATTCTTCCTATCTTCTTTTCTCGCTACAACACACCTCTCTTTTTTTTTTCTTTTCATTTAATAGTTTTTCTACCTTATTCTGTCTCATTTCTCCTTCATTGCACACTCCGCTGTCTTCCTTACATCATCACGAGTTCATTCTCCCTCTTCTTATTAGTCATTTTTCTTCTTCTATGCGTACTCTCTACTCCACTTTTTTTCAGGACATTGCCTTCTACACTCTCTATAGTTTTCCTTTCTACTGCATCTCCTTCCCATTATCCTCTTCACGTTTGCTTTGTCCTCCTCTTCCTTCCTTCTTCCTCCTTTCCTATATTTCTTTATCCATCCGTTTTCTCCTATTCTCGTACTTTTCACTTCCTTTTTCATAATCTTGGTGTATCGGAACATTACATAATACGCTCTCAAGTTCCTCCTTCGCATTGTCCTCTCTCCATCTGCCTTCCTCCTCAACCTTCCTCACTCTTTATTTTTTTATTCATCCGTTTTCTCCTATTCTCGTACTTTCCATTTCCTCTTTCATAATCTTGGTGTATCGGAACATTACATTAAACGCTCTCAAGTTCCTCTCTCCATCTGCTTTCCTCCTTCTCCTTCCTCCCTCTTTATTTCTTTATTCATGAGCGCGATAACAAGTGGCACTGGTAATGAAGGCTTAATAGAAAAAGTGCTAGTGACGGGCAGTGCCAAACAGGGCGGCAGTGACGGGGGAGTGACGGGCAGGCGTTACCACCACGTTACCGCTATGATTTAAGTGCCGCGGGGAAAGTGACACCAGGGAGGGCCAGGCGAGGGTGTCGGGTGGCACTCAGAACCATACCCACACTCTGACACCCCTGCGGCACTCTCCCCTCCCCCCCTTTCACCCTCATCCTCCCCCCAACCAACACCCTTAACATTACCGACTATCCTCTCTCTCTTTTTCTCTCTCTCTCTTACAAATATCTACATCTTTTTTTTCTCATTTTCTTCCCTTTCCTTATCTATTTATTTTCTCTACCTTCCCTCTTCGCCTCCTTCCTTATCATCAACATCATCTATTTTTTTTCTGCCATTTCTTCTTCCTCCTCCTCCTCCTCCTCCTCCGTCAGTTAGTCTTCCCTCCTCCATGACATTCTTAACCCACATCTTCTCCCCTCTCCCCTCTTCTTCCCCCTCCCTCACACCCTCCCCCCTCCTCTTACCCACATAAACACACCCACACACTCCACTTTCTCACCCACTCTTCACACCCATGTCACTGAAACCCACAGCCACCCACCCCTCACCCACCTAACCACCCATGCCGGCCCACCCACCCAAACACCCACTCACACCCACCATTCTCTCTCCCTCTCTACCTCATTTTTTGCTCCTCCCTTCCCTAGAAAAGGAGGGTTAAGGGGGAAGAGGAGGAGGAGGAGGAGAGGGGAGGAGTGAGGGGAGGAGAGAGAGAAGAAACTGAAGACGGAATAGAGGAGAGGGAATGCGAGAAAAATATACCAAGAGGAAAAAAAAGGAGACGGATAAAAAACAAACAGAGGAGGGAAGGAGAGAGAAGAAGGAGGAGGAGGAGGAGGAGGAGGAGGAGGAGGAGGAGGAGGAGGAGGGTGAAAAAAAAGACGTGAAGAAACAAAGAGAGAGCGAGAGCGTGATAATAATAAAAAAAAACCGTTACATAAATAAGAGATAATTAGAAGAGAAACACGAGGCCTGAACACAATAATTAAAACGTGGAAGATGTGATGACAAGATAATGGCGTAAAGGGAAACAGGGAGATGAAGACAAACGCACGCACGCACACACACACACACACAAAAAAAAGACAGCAGTAACTTAAGCAAAACCGAGAAGAAAAAAAAATAGAGAGGGAGGTTAAACAAATAGAAAAGACAGTAACTTCAGGAAAATGTTCAAAATAGGAAGAAAAAATATGACTTGGAATTAAAGAAACGAAGGAATACACAGAAAGATAGACAAAAAAAGATAGTAAGTTGAAAAGCAGTCGAAGAAAATAGAAAAAAATGTAGGAGAAAAGAAACAAACAAAACAAAAACATAGACAATAACTTCAAGAAAATGCTTAGAAAAAACGAAAAAAAAAATAAGACTCAGAATTAAAGAAACGAAGGAATAGAGAGTAAATAGCTCAGAGAAAAGAAAATCAAGAAGAAATGGGAAAGAAAAGGATGGGAAATGGAAAGGAAAGGAAAAGAAAGGAAAGGACATGATGAGAAAAGAAAAGGAGAGGAAATGGAAAGCAAGCAAAGGAACAAAAAGAAAATAGAAAGGACTGCACATGAAGAGATAGGAGAGGGGAAGAAAGAAAAGGAGAAAAAATGAAAGGACAAAAACAGAGAAAAAGAAAAATAAAAAGAAAATAGAGGGACTAAACAGGTAAAAAACGAAGGGAAAGCGATGTGAAAGGAAAGGAAGGAGAGAACGGAACATCGGCACGGTACGGGTATACGGTACGGAAGGAGAGGTAATGGAAAGAAAGGAAAGGTAAGGAAATGAAGGGGAGGCGGCGGAATGGAGGGTTAGGGAGCGGCACGGGACGGAATAGAAGAGGCAATAACTGTGGTTGAGGGCGAAGATCAGTATAATAAGACAACAGGTGGCATAGCCCGCACTACCGCCTGCAATCAATCGGCTCCGGTAATGCACAGGTAAGGAATCCAACCCCAATCACCTGGGAAGAACCGCTACTCAAAAATTACACATCGATCTACCTGTGCAAAGAAGATCAGGTGAGTGAGAACGGCTATTACCACTACCAATACTACTACTACTACTACTGCTACTACTACTACTACTACTACTACTACTACACCGTCGACTACTATTCCTCCCCTGCTAACATAAACATTGCAATCTTTTTTTACACTGTTCATACGAGTTCTTTATCCCTCCTCCTCCTCCTCCTCCTCCTCCTCCACAATAGGGGCGTGGAGTGGTCGTGCACCGTGGAATTTATAAACGCGCGAAGACTTATGGACCCAGGAATGCTCGGAGAGGGACCCAAAAGCCTGGCCTGAGGAACATCGCTATAACTCATTCCTGTGACTGCCTGTGTTTGCATCTGGCACGAGGCGGAGGAGGAGGAGGAGGAGGAGGAGGAGGTAATGAGAAGGGTTAAAGAAAGATGAAAAAAAAGAGAAAAATAGCCTGTTAAAGCAAACGAAGGAGAAAAACACCAAGAAATCTACATACGAGGAGAGAGAGAGAGAGAGAGAGAGAGAGAGAGAGAGAGAGAGAGAGAGAGAGAGAGAGGTAATTGCAAGGTTTCTTTTACGCGACTTAGTTTGTAATGCAGACTTAACAAGAGAGAGAGAGAGGAGAGAGGAGGAAGGGAAGGGAGGAAGGGACGGGCGCGGCTACACTCCCCCTTCCAGTCCCTTCCCTTCCCTCCCTTCCTCCTTCCTTCTCTCCCTCCCAAAGGAAATATGACATATGGCCAGGCCGAAGGACTTAACCGCTGCAGGTCATGTGGGAGGAAGGGAGGAAGAGGGAGGGAGGGAGGGAAGAAGAGGAAGAGGAATGGACGGAAGAGGAAGGGAGGGAAACGATGGAGGGAAGGGACTAAAAAGGAAAGGGAGAATGCAAAGGAGGAATGAGGAAAAAGGAAGAGGAAATGATGGAGAAAAGTGAGACAAAAGAAGAGGAGAAGAAGAGGAATAGGAGAGAACGGAAGAGGAAGGGAGGGAAACGAAGAGTACAGAGAAAGAATGAAGGAAAAAAGGAAGAGGAAACGATGGAGAAAAGTGAACCGAAAAGGAGAAAGGAAGAAGAGGGAAAGGAGAGGCAGGAGAAGATGGGAACAGAAGGATGGATGAAAACGAGAATGGAAAAGGAAGAAGTGGAGAATAGAAGCGACTGTCAAAATGGAGGATGAAGTGAAGGAAGGAAGAGAAGTAAAGAAGGAAGAAAGGAAAGCAAAGAAAACGAGTAAAGGAAAGAAAACAAAGATGAAGGAAAGAAGGAAGGAAAGAAATAATTATCAAGAAAAAATGACAAAACGAAGAAGAAAAAGATAATAAAAAAAACAGAAGGAAAAGAAAAATATAAGATAAGGAGGAAAAGCGAAGGAAGGAAGGAAGGAGGTAAAAGGGGGAAGGAAAGAGGAAATAAAGAGGGAAAAGAGGGGAAGGAAGGAAGAACGGCGGGAAGAGAGAGAGAGAGAGAGAGACCTGACACAGATGGCGTTGCTTCTATAGTTTCCTGTTAGGCTGATTTTGAAGACGTCTCTCTCTCTCTCTCTCTCTCTCTCTCTCTCTCTCTCTCTCTCTCTCTCTCTCTCTCTCTCTCTCTCTATCTCTTCTTTTGACAGTCATTGCGAGGTCATTCATAAAGCCACTCTCTCTCTCTCTCTCTCTCGGCCACTCATCCACCTCTTCTTATTCTTCAGTAAGTTCTCTCTCTCTCTCTCTCTCTCTCTCTCTCTCTCTCTCTCTCTCTCTCACGGACGATGGGTTTTCTCTCTTTATCGCTTGTACACGTGTTTTAGAGAGAGAGAGAGAGAGAGAGAGAGAGAGAGAGAGAGAGAGAGAGAGAGAGAGAGAGAGAGAGAGAGAGAGAGAGCATTGTGCTACACACGTAACCCCCTAACCCCCTCCCCCCCTTGCCTTATACTGCGCCCTATGTACACAAACACATAACATAGAGAGCTACCAAGAAGAGGAGGAGGAGGAGGAGGAGGAAGAGGAGGAGGAGGAGGAGGAGGAGAGTGAAAAGGCTCAAAATGGAAGGAGTACAGTGAGACAAGAAGAAGGAAAGGAAAGTAAAATATAGGAAAGAAAATAATAATAATAATAATAATAATAATAATAATAATAATAATAATAATAATAAAAATAATAATAATAATAATAATAATAAGAAGAAGAAGAAGAAGAAGAAGAAGAAGAAGAAAAAAGTTTGAGGCTTCACAAAAGTCTTCTGGATCGTGCTTGACACAGAGAGATAGATAGAGAGAGAGAGAGAGAGAGAGAGAGAGAGAGAGAGAGAGAGACTACAGGACTTTATGACATGGTATTAGGGCGTTGGAAGTAGTGGTGGAGGAGGCACGTACTGAGGAAGAGAGAGGAGGAGGAGGAGGAGGGGGAGGAGGAGGAGGAGGAGGAAGACAGAGAAGAATTAGGTCGGTTGCTGGAGAGACAGAGCGACACAAACTAAAGGAGAAAAGGAGGGAAAGAAAAGGAAAGAAAAGGAGGAGGAGGAGGAAGAGGAGGAGGAGGAGGAGGAGGAGGAGGAGGAGGAGGATCGGGTGTCATGCCAGTGTGGGTCATGACCTCGACCTTCTACACCACCACCACCACCATCACCATCACCATCACCACCACCACCACCATCACCACCACCACCAAGGAGGACACCCCATATAAACACCATCAACACCACAATCACCTAGTCCCCCCTCTCTCTCTCTCTCTCTCTCTCGTTGTTTTTTTTTTAGAGAGAGAGAGAGAGAGAGAGAGAGAGAGAGAGAGAGAGAGAGAGAGAGAGAGAGAGAGAGAGAGAGAGAGAGAGAGAGAGAGAGAGAGAGAGAGAGAGAGAGAGAGAGAGAGAGAGAGAGAGAGATAGGAAGAGTAAAAAAAAAAAAGGTAAGTATAGTCTGAAGCGTCATAGTTATCGATAAGAGAATTTAAAGGACGATCTAACACTCTCTCTTCTCTCTCCTGCTAAATATAAATACCGCGATTAAGCCTCCGTACAGGGTGGCTCATAAAGTGTTGAAACGACTCTATTCCTTGACACCCAAATGGCTACCAGATCCTCTTTACCAGCTGCGAGAGAGAGAGAGAGAGAGAGAGAGAGAGAGAGAGAGAGAGAGAGAGAGAGAGAGAGAGAGAGAGATATGAGAAGGGGGCGTAGATGAATATATTTAAAAGGAATTGATGAAAAGTATTAGTTTCAACACACACACACACACACACACACACACACACACACACACACACACACACACACACACATAACCCTCTCCCTCCACACACATACACACACATACACACACACACACATAGGTAACCCCCTTCCCCCGCACACACACACACACACACACACACACACACACACACACACACACACACACACACCTACATACATACTTTCATTAAATATAACATAATGACGCCAGATTAATCCTATACAGACATCACAGCTCGTTACATTAGAATTACGGGCTGGATCAAAATAACGTCAGGTCAAATTACACCATCACACGCCCTGAAATTAATCCAATCTTAACGCACGTGAGTGAAAAATCATACACAGAAAGATAGACAGACATATATAGACGGATACATGCACACACACATATACATACATACATACCTGGTGATACATATATACATACATACATCGATAAGGACAGACATACATAAATCTCATATGTGAGTGGAAATACATGCAGACAGAAAGATACAGACAGACACATAGACAAGTAATACATACACGTGTATACATATATACCTAATGATACATACACACTTAAGGACACATATACATAAATCTATGACTACAAGAAGGTTATATTAAGGCTTAGAGAGCTTTTTTTTTTTTAATACTACAAGAATATTGAGACTTAAGTGGACAGATTGTAAAGTGGAAAAAAATGAGAGAAATACTGAGAAAAAATATATTTAAGAGAAGTTAAGGATGTATTTAGCAATGGAAAGAGAATTAGAGAAATATGAAAGAACTTGAGATAGAGGAATGAAAAATAAATAAGAATACAGTATAATTGAGATGATCTACAGAAATTAAAGAAACTAGACGAAAAAAAAATAAAAAAAAGCAATAGAGCAAAAATGAAACGGTACCGGATAAAAATTAAAGAAACTGAGTGACAAGTGAAAAATAAATAACCAGGAGTAGAAAATTAGAAAAAATCGACCATGTGAAAAAGAAATGAAGGCGTTTATACAATAGGAAGAAAAAGGGAAACGATGAAGAGAAACAACGAGAATAACCTATGAATATAAGTGGAGGAATAATACATACTTAGAAAAAAATACTAGACAATGCAGGGAAGTAGGAAAAATGGATACAAGAAAAAATATACATGATAGAACAAAAATGAGGTCAAAAATAGTTAGTTAGACGGAAGAAAGAAGAAATATACCGAAAAAAATAGGATAATTAAACATATACCATTACAGCGTGTGCCAAAAGAGTTAGTTAGAGAGAGAGAGATAGAGAGAGTGAGCAAACAGAAAGCAACATAAAACCAGACAGAAAATTAGAGAAAAATGAAAACTACGAAATCAACATAAAAAGGGAGGACTATACTAAAAATTAAGAAGACGATTAAACATATACCATTAGAGAGTGCCAAAGGAGTTAGTTAGAGAGAGAGATAGAGAGAGTGAGCAAACATAAAGCAACATAAAACCAGACAGAAAATTAGAGAAAAAATGAAAACTACGAGATCAACATAAAAAGGGAGGACTATACTAAAAATTAAGAAGGCAATTAAACATATACCATAAGAGAGTGTGCCAAAGGGGTTAGTTAGAGAGAGTAAACAGGGAGTAACGCCAAATGAATACAGGATGAGGACAGGAGTAACGCAGCGGAAGGTAACGAGCTAAAGGGCATAATGGAACCGATAAATTAGAGAAATGAGACGATAAATCAAGAGAGAGAGAGAGAGAGAGAGAGAGAGAGAGAGAGAGAGAGAGAGAGAGAGAGAGAGAGAGAGAGAGAGAGATTACTTAATAACATCAGAAAAAAAGGAGAAATAAGAGGAGTGAGGAAGTAGAGTAAAGGAGTAAATCAAAGGTGTAAACGGGAGTAATTTAAGTAAGGTAAAAAAAATATAAAAAATAAGTAAAATGATAAAAAAGTAAAGAAATACAACAAAGAAAAAGAATAAGGTGCAAAAAACAAAAAGAAGTGAAATATGAAGGAAAAAAAGAACATAAAACCATAAAATAAAGTGAAAAAAAAATTAAGTAAAAAATACGAAAACAACAAAAAACAAAGCAAAGAAATGAATGAAGTCAGACATACTAAAAAAAATAAACAAGAAATAAAACAAAAATAAACAAAAAAAGGCGTAGGAATAAAGCTAACGAGAAAACCAGGAGTGGGAACCGAACCCATGGACCCAAGCAAAGGAACCAACCACCCAGCCAACCAGTCAATAGGAAGAAGAAGAAGAGGAAGAAAGAAGACAAGGAGGAGGAGGAGGAGGAGGAGGAGGAGGAGGAGGAGGAGGAGGAGTAGGGAGCGAACGAACGTGATGGTTACCTACCTAATGAATCTGTCATCCCTCGTACTAGAGTGGCGGGATCTGACCCACCTGTTGGCGTAGGAAACACTGCGTATCAGATTAACAAGCCCAAAGGTGAGGCGGAGGGGGGGGGGGGGGAAAAAAGTGTACCTGGGCTTGTAGGTGTAAGTGGTAGGTGTGGGGGGGATGTGAGGTCAGGTGTGTGTGGGGGGGTAGGGTGAGGTGAAGGGGGGGGGGGGGAGTGGAGGTGAAGAGGTTGTGCGTGTGTGCGTATGTGTGTGTGTGTGTATGTAAGGGTGTTGGTGTGTGAATTAAGGGGGGGACAGGTGTGGGGAATGGGGAGAAGGATGGGTGAGGTTGTGGGTTGGAGTCGTGGGAGGGGAGGGGGAGAATTTGGCAGAAGTGTGTGTGTGTGTGTGTGTGTGTGTGTGTGTGTGTGTGTGTGTGTGTGTGTGTGTGTGTGTATGTATGGAGTTTTACAGTGAATTCCGTGTGTGCGTGTGCGTGTGTGTGTGTGTGTGCGTGTGTGTGTGTGTGTGTGTGTGTGTGAGTTTGTACGTGCGCTAACATACATGTGTCAACGGGGGCCATTTGTCACAATAAAAACACAACACTACCTGAAAATGGTCTCTTTTATAAGTCTAATATTACTTGCTATATTTTTTTATCATCCTCTCTTAAAGTAAACATGATTATAGGACTCATTCGGACATCGGCTCATCTTGCACGTCAAACTGGAGACATTAAAACACTCTGTAATTGTCGCTACCTGTTGGCGATTTGGTAATTAAAGGTAATTTGAGAAAGGTATAAAAGTGAATATTTAACGCTAACTGCTCGGCTTCGTTCAATGACCGCTCTGACAACCAATGAAAACCTCTCTATTCTTCCTCCTCCTCCTCCTCCTCCTATCCCTCGTCATCATCTTCTTGCCCCTCCTTTTTTTTTTTTTGCTGTGTATGTGTTTTATATTTCATCATCATCGTCATCATCATTTATATTCTCCTTTTTTTTCTTTTTATTATTTTTTTTCTATTTTACAGTTCAAGTTTTTCTTCCTCGTTGATATGCTAAAGCCTCCTCCTCCTCTACCCTTTGCTCCCTCCTCCTCTTCCTCCTCCTCCTCCTCCTCCTCGACACAATCCCCCACAATCAGCTCCGTGGCGGCACAAACAAACACAGACGCACACAGACGACAACAATAGCAGGGGCCGATGCGGGGAGAAGTCGGTCTGAAGGGCTGAAGGGTGAAGGGGGGTGGGGTGGGAAAGGGTGAAGGGGGGGAGGGGGAAGGGAAGGGGAGGGTTGGGAGTCTAGGAGCTTTTAACCCCCTCGCAAAAAGTGTTATTCTCTCTCTCTCTCTCTCTCTCTCTCTCTCCTCTCTCCCTCTCTCTTTCTCTCTCTCCATTTTGTTTTGATGTCCTGTTCTTTTTTTCAATTTCCGTATCCTTGCTTATCAATATTTCCGCTTTTTCCCTCAATTATTTCACTTATCAAACTTTTTCATTGCTTATTTTTCTTCTTGTTTATTAGTGTACGTAAACTTTCTACTTGAGTCCTATCAATCCCCCCTCTCTCTCTCTCTCTTTTTTTTGCTGTCCCAATTCCTGATGCAAGAGTTAACCAATCACCCTCATTCTTTCACCCCTTTCACCGGTAAGCTCTGGAACGGACACATTTAATTGATCCGTATTTCCTCCTTACAATGACTCCAATTACTTCAAGAGGGGAGAGGAGGAGGAGGAAGGACCATTAGACACTTCGGTCGGTGCTGTCAGACGCTTCCAGACCTCACATCAACTGCTTCCAAAGGGCGAAAAGGGGATCAGTCGGGTTCTAATGAGTGTTTCTTCAGGTTCAGGGTACAGAAGAAGGGTCAAACTGTCACTAGGGTTATAAAACTACCCCTGGAAATGCACAAAACTCCTAGGAAAGCCTCGTAAAATGTGTGTGCCTGAACGCCGAATTTTTTTTTAATAATGTAACCGATACTTCTCTCACCTGAATTGATAACTCTTTCCAATCTTTTATAGTATCGGTTTATTCTTCTATTCGTTGTTGTTGTTGTTGTTAGAGACGTGAATTGCAGGCTCTTTTTTTCTAGTTGTTCCTGTGATTTCAATAATTACTGCAAGACACCTCCTCCTCCTCCTCCTCCTCCTCCTCCTCCTCTAAATACCAAAATAATAAACGCGCGAACACATGAAAATAAAGATAGAGAAAAACAGAGAAAAGGAAAAGAAAGTAGAGAAAAAAAGGAAGAAAAGAAAGCGAGAAAGACAAAGAGAGATAACAAAGAAAAACCGCAAGTAAGAAAGTAAAAAAAAAAAAGAATATTCTAATGAACCAAAATCTTTAATCTTTGACTGTAGCATTTGTTGTTGTTGTTGTTGTTGTTGTTGGAGAAACGAATTACAGGCTTATTTTTTTTTTCCTTCCTTATTCGTTGTGCTCTTTTCAGCTCGCCTCCTTTGCCGTACGTAAATAGAACACCATCGTAGACTATCCCTTCCATTATTCCTATTCCCCTTCTAAAAAAAAAACATCCTCCTCTTCCCTTACTCTTCTTTATATGAACGCGATTTCTATTTTCAGTTTTCCCACTTCCTCGTTCGTTACTTAGTCCTATCTTTATTACCTGTGCTTCTCCGCCCTTCCTTTCCTCCCCTCCTTCCCTCCTCTTCTTCCTTGCATGTGTATATATATAGCAAGCGAGGGAAGGAAGGAAGGAAGGAAGGAAGACGGTTGTAGGCAAGGGAAGAGAGAGGGCGGAAAGAGATATAGAACAGGAGCGAATAAGGTGAGAAAGAGAACTCGTAATAAAAAAGGGGAAAAGGGAAATTGTAGGATAAACAAAAATATATTCGTAGATAAATATTAAAAGGAAATACAGAACAAGGAATATTAGAAGAAGTTTGTACAGGCTTTTTTTCGCTCTCTCTTCTTCCTCCTTTCCTTCATCACTTCCTTCCTTCCTTCCTTCGTATCTTTTCTCTATTTTTTTCTTTTTCCTTTTTCCTCAACTAGTTTTCCATTCTCTCTTTTTGTTCTTTGCTAAATACCAAAATGATAATCGCGGGAAGAAAGGGAAATAAAGACAAAGAAAACCAGAGAAAAGGAAAAGTAGAAGGAAATAGAGAAACAAGAAGAAAAGAAAGAGAAAATAGAACGAACAGAAGAGAAAGAAAGGAGAAATATAAGGAAAGAAAAGAAGAGAAAAAAGGAAGAGAAAAAATAACTGTAAGAAAGTAGGAAAGAAAAAGAATATAAGGAGCAACAGAAGAGAAAAAGGAAGAGACAGAAAAAAATAAAACACAGGAAAAGAAAAGGAAAGGAAAGAAAAGAGAAATAAAAAATAAATAGCACAGATAAAAAAAAAATGAAGTAGCCGAGAATTGAAAAAGAGTGAAAAAAAGAAAAAAAACAAGCATGAACGAAAACTCAAATTAGGAAGGAAGAAAAAAATAAAGAAAATTAAAAATCCTTAACACGTCTATGCAAAAAAGAAAAAAAATATCTCGAGTCCTACAGGTGTCCTTCGCAGGTGTTCCTTTGGGTTCCTTTGGTTCCTTCAGACGCTGGTGGGTTTCTAAAGGACATATGAGACCCCCCCCTCTCCCTCTCTCTCTCTCTCTCTCTCTCTCTCTCTCTCTCTCTCTCTCTCCACCGCCTCTTCCTCCCTTTTCACTCTCCTTAGCTCTTTATTTTCCTTTATCTCTCTCTTTTTTTCTCTCTCTCTCTCTTCTTCTTCTTCCTTCCTCTCTCCCTCCCTTCCCGTTTTCCTCCATAGGCTGTTTCTTTAATTATATCCTGTAATCCTAGGCCTCTCTCTCTCTCTCTCTCTCTCTCTCTCTCTCTCTCTCTCTCTCTCTCTTTCACACTTTTTTTCCTCCCTCCCTTGTTTTCTCCACCTCTTCCATCCTTCTCTCTCTTTTCCCTCCCTTTTCTCTCTTCTCCCTACATTCTCGCCTTCTCTCCCTCTTCCTTTTCATCCATTCATTCCTTGTCTCCTAACCACCCCTACGTTTCTTATTTATGCCTTTTGTTCTCTCTCTCTCTTTCTTCTCTCTCTTCCTCCTTTTCCTCCTTCTCCTCCTCTTGTTTTCCTACTCTTCCTCTTCCAATCTTTTCCTTCCTCCGTTCCTTCTCTCAAAATCATGCCTTCGCTTCCTATTTCCTCTTTCTTCCTTCTCCTTCACCCTCCTCCTCCTTCTCCTCCTCCTCCTCATAACATTAATTTGTTCTCTCATGTTCTAGTCGAGTCTTTCTTCTCATAATGGTTCTTCTCCCCTCCCATTTTCCCTCCCTTTCCCTTCGTCCTGTTCCGTCCCTCCGTCTCCTTCCTTCCTTCCTTTCCCATTTCTGCGTTTACCTCATTATTTTCCTCCTCCTCCTCCTTCTCCTTCTTCTAAGTCTCCTTCCTTCCTCTCTTCTGTTATTGTTGTTATTTTTTTGTTTTGTTTTGAAGTTCTAATCTTGTGTTACTTATTTTAGCAGTTATTATTTTTTTCCTTATTTTCTTTAATGTTTAGACACTTTAATATCGTTTTTTTTATTTTCTCTTCTTATTTTCATTCTTTTTCTTGTATTTTCCGTATTTTCCTTTCCTTTCTTCGGCTTCTCTCGCTCTTTATCTCTTGTTATTCTTCTGTTCGACTGGTGGGCCTTTCTTCCCTCCCTCCCTCCCTCCCTCCCTCCCTTCATCCCTCCCTCCTCTTCTTCCCTCCATAATGGTCCTCTTATGCCCCCATTCCTCCCTTTCTCCCTCTCTTTAATTCCATCATTTCGTCCTCTCCTTTCTTCGTCAAATCTTTTCTCTATTTCTCGTCTTTCTTATCTTCTTCCTTCTTCGGGTTTTTCTTCATGGTTTTCTTTTGTCCTCTTTTCTTCTCTCTCTTTCTCCCTTTCTTTAATTCTATCGTTTCGTATTTTCTCTTTTTCTATATCTTCTTTTCTTTTAGTTTCTTCCTTCTTCGAATTCTGCGTCTTCATTTTCCTTCATATTTTTTTTCTTGTGTCTCCTATTTCTCTCTTTCCATTGTTTCGTATTTTCTCCTTTTCTATATCTTCCTTTCTTAGTTTCTTCCTTCTATTTCTCTATCTCCATCTTCTTCCTTCATAATGGCTCTCTTGTGTCTCCCATTCCCATTTTCTTCCTCTCTTTCATTCCAGCATTCCATCATCTTTTCCTTTATCTAAGCATTTTTCTATCTCTCATTTCCTTATCTTCGTAATCGGCATCTTTATTTTCTTTTTTCTTATGCCTTTCTCCTTTTCAATCTCCTTTATTTAGCATGCAATCATCTTTTTCCCCATCTAAGCATCCCTCTACATCTCACTTCCTATCTTCTTCCATCTCCAAATTCTGTATCTTTTTCCTTTCTTCCTCTCTTGTCTTCCCATCATCCTTCTTATGCCTTTCTCCTTTTCATTCTCTTTTATTTAGCATCCAATCATCTTTCTCTTCATCTAAGCATCCCTCTACATCTAACTTCCTATCTTCTTCCATCTCCAAATTCTGTATCTTTTTCCTTTCTTCCTCTCTTATCTTCCCATCATCCTTCTCCTATTCCTTCCTCCTCCTATTTATCGCTATCTCCTCCATCGGTACCTAATTTCTTTGCCTTCCCCTCCCCCTTTCTTTTATCAGGTTATCTATGTTATTTTTTTCCTTCCTCCGTCCTTTATTCCCCCTTTTCATGTTCTCCCTTTTACTGGCTTTCCCTTTCAGTCTTTCTCCCTTTCTATTGATTTCCCTTTCTATTTTTTTCTCTATGATGTTTTTTTCTTTCTCTTTTTCGTTACCTAATACTCTCCTTGATCCTCCTCCCCTTCCTCTCTACCCAATCCTCTTTCCCTTTCCTTTCTTTCCTCCGCATTAACATTTCCTCTTTCCTCTTCCTGTCTAATTTCCACTTTCCTTCACTTCCTGTTCCTTGTTTTCTTCTCATTCTCTCCTTCCTTTCCTCTGTTTCCCTGTAGCTCCTTCATTCACTCTATCAATCTCATTCCATCCTACAGTTTCCCTTCCTCTAGTAGTTCACCCATTCAATCCCTCTCTGCTTCCATTCCTTATATTCCTCTTTCTATCTGTTCCTTCCTTCTCTCTCTATTCCTCTCAGTCTATTCTACTTTTTCCCTCCCTCTCTTGATTCACTTCACCTTCTCTCTCTCTCTCTCTCTCTCTCTCTCTCTCTCTCTCTCTCTCTGCCTCTCCTTACCTTACCCCCTCTCTCCACCACCTTCCCCTTCTCCCCCTTCCCACCCCTGCCCTTTGCCTCCCCCCCACTCCAGCCCCCAATTCCTCCCCTCCCCCCCTCCACACTCAGGCACCCTTCCCTCACAAAGCCAGCAGTCACAAAGCCTTCGGACAATAAGCGTTTGGAAGCTCAAAACAGAATCTTCATAAACCTCTTCCCGCTGCTGCGACCGCTGGGGAGGGGGAGGGGAGACTGGCATGCCCCCGGGGTAACTATGGTTCCTTCAAGGTACTTCTACTCCGGGGACGTAACGGAATAACACCCCGGGGCCTGAAGGATACGCTAGGACCCTGAGGAAGGACGGGGGAGTTGTGGGAGTGAAGGAAGGTGAAGGAAGGGAGTGTAGGAGTGAAGAAGTGTACTGAAGGAAGAGAGTGAAGGAGGGGAGAGAAGGAGGGGGGTGAAGGAGAAAAAGGAATGAAGGAAGGGAAAGATTAGTTGAATGAAAGGATTGAAGGAGGACAGAAGGGAGTGAACGGAGGAAAAAGGGAGTGAAAAGAGAAATAAGGGAGAAAAGGAGGAAAGAAGGGAGTGAAACGAGGAATGAAAGTCGTCCCTCTCTCCCTCCCTTCCTTTTCCCTTCTCCCTTAAAAAGCAAACACCCTTAACCCGGGCAAGGCTCCTCATAAGGCTAATCTCCCTTCCCTTAACTCACCATATTGCCCTTATTAACACACACACACACACACACACACACACACACACACACACACACACAAAGGGGGAATTTAAAGTGAAAAAAAAATACTTGGGTTGACTCTTCGACATCAGAAACGGAATGTGAGGATCAGGAAAAAAAAAAAAAAAAAAAAGAAAAAAAAAAGAAAAAAAGAAAAATCCTCTTCCCTTTTCTCCCTTTCCCTCAACCCTTTCCCCTTCCTCCCTTTCCCCTACTCCCGTATGTAATTCCTCCCCTCCTCCTCCTCCTCCTCCTCCCCCAATTTCCTAAATATTTTCTCTCTCCTATTCATTATCTTCTCTCTTTTCCTCCTTCTCTCCTTTCTACTCCTTTTTCAATCTTACATATCTTTTTTTAATTCTCCTCCTTGTTTCCTTCCTTTTCTTCCCCCTCTTTCCCCTACCCCCTCCCTTCCCTCCTCTTCTCCCTTCCCCCCTTTTCTACACCTTTTCCTTCCCCCTATCTCCCTTTCCTCTTCTTTCTCCCTTTTTCTTCTACCTTCCCCATCTTTTTCAATCGCTTCCCTGTTTCCTTACCTTCCTTCCTTCTCTTTCCCTTTCCCCTTCCCCTTCCCTCCTCTCCCTACCCCTTCCTGCACCCTTTTTCCCTTCCCCATCCTTCCTCCTTCCCTCCTCCTTCTCCCCTTTCCCTTACCTCTTTCCTATCCTTCCTCTTCTCCCTACCCCTTCCTACAACTTTTCCCTTCCCCCTCCTTCCTCCCCCTTTCCCCTGCCTACACCTTCTCCCTTCCACTTCCTTTCTCTTCTCTTTCCCCCTCCCACCACGTTTTCCCTTCCCCCCCTTCCTACCCTTCCCTCTCCCCCTTTCCAAACCTCAGATTATGATGGCCAGGACGACTTCTAAAAAAAAAAAATTCATAACCAATAACCTGACGCTAATCCAGCCATTTGAGCTTAAATCCCATTAGGACCGGGTCTGATCCCTTAACACTCCCCTTCCCAAGTCCACCTCCCCTTCCCTGTCCCTTCTTGTCCCTCTGTGTCCTGGTCCACCCCTCCCTCCCTTCCTTCACCTTCCTCCTCCTCCTTCTCCTTTTCCTTCATTCCTGTCCCGCCGCCCCTTTTTCCCTTCTCCAATATCCTACGGTTCCCAAACTACTCCCCCTCCTCCTCCTTCTCCTCCTCCCCTTTTACCTTTATCCCTCCTCCTCCCTTCCTCCTCCTCCTCCTCCTCTCCCCCCAAGCTAAACGACACTCCAAAATCTGTCCCGCCCGCGTGGCCAGAGTAGTAAAATCTTGTCAATGATCATCGCCATGTGACAGAAATCTTCGTCTCATTCGCGTCCCGTGCCCTCAAAAGAAACTGCTTCTCCTCTTCCTTCCCCTCCTCCTCCTCCTCCTCCTCCTCCTCCTTCTCTTTCT
Organism: Eriocheir sinensis; assembly: GCF_024679095.1. Lineage (NCBI taxonomy): Eukaryota > Metazoa > Arthropoda > Malacostraca > Decapoda > Varunidae > Eriocheir > Eriocheir sinensis. Next base: position 8,858,046 of record NC_066560.1, read on the forward strand.
TCCCTTCTACGTAACCCAATTCCTACCTATTATCGACCTATTTTTCTCGCCTTGCTCCTTCACACTAGTTCCTTGGTTGCGAAGGGGAAGAAGGAGAAGAAGGAGGAGGAAGAAGAGGAAGGAAAAAGAAGAGGAAGAGAAGGAGAAGGTTTGAGTTTAATGCATTGAAGTCTCGCTGTCGTGAAAGAAGGATGAGGAATAGGAGGAGGAGGGAGGGAGGGAGGAGGAGAGAGAGAGAGAGAGAGAGAGAGACCGTACGATTATGGTGCATTAAAGGGAAGTCCTGAAGGTCCTCCTCTTATGGACTGTTTCCATGGTGTGTGTGTGTGTGTGTGTGTGTGTGTGTGTGTGTGTCCTACATACAACGCGAGTCAGTACAGAAAAGCACTTGGAGGTTTTTGAGAATAGGGTGCGAGAGAAAGGGAATGGAGGGAGAGAGAGAGGGTGCGGGAAGGGGAGGGAGGGGGATGGAGGGGAGGGGATGGGGAGGAGATGCTGCAGTGGAGATGAAAGGAAAATGTGAGAGAATGTGGAAATCTTGCTAAATGAAAAAGTTATAAAAATATATAAGTAAAGAAAAAAGACGAAAAAAAAAGATTGAGCAGGAATATAAAAAAAAAAAAGTTAAGGAAACAAACATGGAAAAAAGATATAGAAGGAAGAAGACTAGGAAGAAAGAGAAGGAAGAATTAGAAGAAAAGGAAGAAGGTTGAGGAAAAAAATAACAGGGAGGTAAAAATAGAAAGATAGATAGATAGATAGATAGACAGACAGAAAGAGAGAGAGAGAGTAAGAAAGGGAGAAAGAAAAGGAACAACAAAAATACAACCACAATAACAACAACAACAACAACAACAACAACAACAACAACACCCTGCCTCCCTTCCTTCCTTTCCTCCCTCCTTCCATACATAGACCTTCCCCTACCATCCCCCCCCTTACCCCCTACCCCCATGCCCAACCATTCTCGAGCCACTTAAAAGGGTCTCCGTGAATCTCCTCCCTTTGTGCGCCTTGCCTCACCGGCCCTCCTCCGTCTCCCTTTCTCCGCCTCCCAGACTAAAAAAAAGAAAAAAGTACAAGGACAAGCTTCGCCGAGAGAGAGAGAGAGAGAGAGAGAGAGAGAGAGAGAGTAACGTTGTGTGAGCTATTGTGACATCGCTGCCTTTTCATTAGGTCTTTGCCACCTAAATATTTCACTTAGCAAGACATTTATTTTTATTATTACTATTATTTTCTGCCCTCTCCTCCCTCCCCCTCTCTCTCTCTCTCTCTCTGTTTCTTGGCGTCTTGAACAGCTATATAGTTTAGGTGAGGCAAGCAAAGGTAGAGGAAATTAAAAGCTTATGCATGTGTTTTAATTTCTCCTTTTAATAATGTGTTGAAGGGAGGCTGTCAAAGAAAGGAAGGAAGGAATGGAGAGAAGAGAAAAATCATGATAGACAACAATGATGATGCGCAAGAGAAGAAGGAGAAAGAAGATAGAAAAAGATGACTACTAAGAAGAGGAGGAAGAAGAGACAGAGGGATGCACAAGATGAGAAGAAGGAGGAAGATAGAAAAAGATGATTACTAGGAAGAGGAGGAAGAAGAGCCAAGAGGGATCCACAAGAAGAGAAGAAGAAGGAGAAAGAAGATAGAAAAAGATGATTACTAAGAAGAGGAGGAAGAAGAGACGGAGGGGATGAACGAGGACTAAGAAGAGAGATAGAGACAGGACAAGGAAGAGAGATAGAAAAGATGATAAATAAAAAGAGAAAGTGGGAAAAAGAAATACAGGGGATGAACGAGGAATAAGAAGAGAAATATGAGGAAGAGGAGAGATAGAGAAGCTGGAAAATGAAGAGAGATGAAGAGGAGGAAAACAGAGATGGATAAGGAGGCGGAAGAAGAGGAAAAGGAGGAGGAAAACAGAGATGAAAGAGGAGGAAGAGGATTTAGAGGGGATGGGGGGGATGATGAGTAGGAGGGGGGGGGTTGTGAGAGGGGGGAGGGGAGGGGGCGGACCAGAACCCAAAAATACATAAACACGAGAATTCCAAACACAAATCCGCGCCTAAGACCTCAATTAAATGTATACAAAAAAAAAGAATAAAACACATTACCGCGAGGCATTACTGGACATTACGGGGCGTGTGTGTGTGTGTGCGTGTGCGTGTGTGTGTGTGTGTGTGTGTGTGTGTGTGGAAAGGTGAAGAAAGTGTGATGTAAGGAAGAAAAAAGACCATAGAAAACGAAAGTACGCGAGTGAGATGATAAAAAAAATGCAAAGAAGTAGATTTGAAAAAGAGCGAAAGTAAAAAAAACAGATTGATGGATAAAAATTGTATCCACTGTTTTTTTTTTTTTTTTTTGGTGTGTGTGTGTAAGTATGAGACAAATGTAATAATTAGGTATTCCTTAAACTCTTCAAACACTCGCTTCATGTAGATGGAATGATAATAACAAGAAAAAGAGGAAGAGAAGGAACAACGGAAGGAGATAAGGAGGGAAGAAGAGAAATAAGAAGAGAGAACATAACCTACACAGTACTCATATATCACCATACACTTTGAGACCTATTTACATGCACATCATCGAGAAAAAACGAAAAGGCAGATAGACAAAAAAAAAAGGATGAATAGGTAGGGACAAAAAAGGGGGAGAGAGAGGAAGGGGGTAGAGAAAGGAACAAGCAGAGACATTAATACCAACACAAACCTCGACTCACATTACCTCGTAGCTACATAATAACACACACAAAAAAAGCAAAAACGACATCGAGAAAAAAATATTTGAAGTAGGAACCACGAAAAAAAAATCCATAGAGGAAGACATATAAAAAAGAAAAAAAAAAGAAATGAAAAAAAAACTCGGCGACGGCTGAACTAAAGAACTAAAGGAGAACAGAATGGTGAGGTTCTAGCGGGGTTTCGAAGTGGGGTTCAGAGGTTGAGTTCCAAGAGGACAAGGAGCCATGACTTAAAACATTCAAGAGGAAGCTGAGTGAAAATATTTTGGTGGATCACAGAGACCGAGAGCGAGAGAGAGAGAGAGAGAGAGAGAGAGAGAGAGAGAGAGAGAGAGAGAGAGAAAGGAAAGTAAGAAAAAAGAAAGACAAGAAAAAGAATAAAGAAAGTAAAGAAAAAAGGAAATAAGACTGAAAGAAAGAGAGGAAGGAAGGAAACGAAAGAGAGGATGGAAAAAAGAAAATAAGAAGGAAAGAAAGAAAGAAAGAAAGGGAGGAAGAGGAAGAAAGGCAGAGCTACGGCTGACAAATAAACGAGGGAAGAATAAACAAAGACACCAAGAAAAGAGAATGAAAATTATGGCGAAGGAAGAGAAATAATAAACAAAAGGAAAGGACACAGAAATAATTAACGAAGGAGACGCAGAAGGTGAATAAGATGAATGTAAAGGGAGATAAGATAAAGAATGCGATAAATATAAACACGAGGAAAAGAGAAAAAGAATGTAAATGTAAAGAAAATGAGGATAATACATAAATTCAAGGAAAGGAGTTAAATAGAAGAGAGAGAGAGAGAGAGCATGATTTAACCGATTAACCCAAATAAGAAAACTGTAAACAAAAGTAATAATGATTCTCTCTTCTTTTTTTTTCCTACAATATTTTTTCTGTTCCTTAATCTTTTACTAAATTTTTCCTTATATTTTCCTTTCTTTTCCTCCCTTTCAATCTGTTCTTTTTTCCTTTTCCCTTCATCCATCCTTTCCTTGTTCCTTTCTCTCTCTCTCATTTTCCTCGCTTCCTTCTTTTCCCTTTTTCTATCATTCTTTTTTTCCTTACTTTTCTTCTTTCTTTCATTTACTTCTTTCTCTTATCTTCTCTGCTTTTCCCCTTTCTTTTCCTCTTTTCCCTTTCTACTTCCTACTTTATTCCTTCCATTTTCCTTTTCCTTCTTTCCTTTCTCTTCACAGCAAAAAAAAAATATCAAACTCCTCCCTTTCTCCCTTCAAGCCCCTCCTCCTCTTCCCTTCTTCCTCCTCTTCCCCCTCCCACTTTTCTTCCCCCTTTTTCCTCCCCTTCTATCTCTCTCCCCCTAGTGAGTAAACACGGTGCATAAGGTTATTCGCCCCTCTCCCCTCTCCCCTCTCCCCCTCGCTACCCCCCCCCCCGGAGAAAAGGTAAGAAAAGGAGGAAGAGAAGAAAGGAAGGAAGGAAGGAGGGGAGGAAGGGAGGGAGGAAGGGAAGGGGGAAAGGGAAGGACAGAGCCGGCTATGTATCATCCCACGTGGTGCAAGAGGAAGAGGAGGAAGAGGAAGAGGAAGAGGAGGATGAAGAGGAAGAGGAGGATGAAGAGGAGGAGGAGGAGGAGGAGGAGGAGGAAGAGGAGGAGGAGGAGGAGGAGGAGGAGGAGGAGGAGGTAAGTAGTAATAGAGAGAGAGAGAGAGAGAGAGAGAGAGAGAGAGAGAGAGAGAGAAAGTTGTGGTGGTCGAGTCGCCGAAATTTACTCCATTAAAAAGTTGTTTCTTTATTTACGACTCAAAAAGTTGGTTCTCTCTCTCTCTCTCTCTCTCTCTTTGATGAAAGCCATGTGGAAACAACTCACTTTTTTTCTTTTTTTCCTTCTTCGTTCTTTCCTTCATTTCTACATCTTGATCTTGTTAATTATTTAGTTGTAGAAGTCTCTCTCTCTCTCTCTCTCTCTCTCTCTCTCTCTCTCTCTCTCACTCTCTCTCTCTCTCTCTCTCACTCTCTCTCTCTCTCTCTGATTCCATTTTTTTCCTCCTTCCTACTAATTTTTTTCCTCCTTCTCATTTCATTTTCCTTGTTATTCCTCTTTTTTTCTTCATCTCTCCTTCTTCTCCCTTTTTTCCCTCTTCCTTCCTCCCACTTTATTTATTCTCTTCGTCTTTCATGCTGTTTTCTGTTCTTGATTCTTCCTTCTTTTTCCTTTCTTTTCCCTCTTTATTTTTCTTCTACCTTTCCTCTTCCCTCTCTTCTTTTTCCCCATTTTCATCCTCAACTCCTTCACATCATCTTCATTCTCCTTCCTTTTTCATTCTCTCCCTTTCTCCCTATACCATACTCTTTCCCTTTTTCCTCCTCCTTTTCACTTCTCCCTCTCCTCTATCTTCTACCGCACTCTCCCTCCTCCTCCTCCTCCTCCTCCTCCCCAAACGCGGGTCGGCGGGGGACACTACGCTACATTAGGTCCTTTCTCTGCCCTCAACTGCTCTGGAAAACTTGGGTTAGTCTTTTCCAGCGGCGCCCCGGAGGTCTGGTTTGGGGGGGAGGGAGGGGGTAAGGGAGGGTGGACGGGGGGGTGGGGCTTGGAGACTGAAACAACGACTCACCTGGCGACCTTGTTACCTGCGTGGAGGATCTGTCTGGTTACCTGGTGGGCTGTCTCTCTCTCTCTCTATCTCTAACAATCTTTTTTTTTTTTCTAAGTCTCAATCTCTTTCAGTATTAAATTCTCTCCATTTGTTTTCCTTATTTCAACTCCTTTTCTCTCTCTCTCTCTCTCTCTCTCTCTCTCTGTATCTCTATCTCCCTTTCTATCTATCTCTCTGTTTATTTTCTTCTCAATTTCTGTCTCTTTCAATATAAAATTTTCTATTCAGTTTTTCCTTCAATTCGTTTTTTCCTCCCTGTCTTATTTTCCTCTATTCTTTCATGTTCCTTCATCTTCCCATACATTTAGTTCCTTTTCCTTTATTTACTCTCCTCCCTTTCCTCCTCTTCTAGTCTTCTCTATCCTCTTTACCTCCTCCTCCTCCTCCTATTCCTTACTCACTGAAATTCTCTCCATCCTTTCTCTCTCCTCTTCCCATACAATCACATCCCACTCTCAATCTCAATTTATCTTCCTCCTTGCATTCCTTCCCTATCCTCCCCTTCTCTTTCCCACACGCTCACGTCCCCTCCTTCCTCCCCTCTCCCCTTTCCCTCACTCCCTCCCAGTGTCTGTCGAGATAAGTTCCCACCGCTAACGCGTTCATGGGACATCTGAGGCTCCGTGAAATTTCCGTGTAAAGGTGAGATGCGGAGGTTCTCAAGGGCTCCAGGTGATCGGGGGTTGAGAAGGCCAAACGTTGTGAGCGGATCAGCGAGTAAGAAGTAGGAATAAGTGATGGAGAGAAAACGTTGATTTGTCAGCGTTGAAGTGCGAGACGAGGCTGCCAAACGTTATAGAGGAATCAGTGAATATGTGAATGGGTAAGTTGTAGTATTTCAAACGTTACTAAAGAAGAGAAAACGTTTATCTAGCGGCCTGAAAATGGAATGAAAAAGCAGAAACGTTGAGAAGAAATCAGTACATAAGAAATGAAATAATTGAGTTCATAATTAGAAGGATTTTACACGTTTCATAGGTGGGAAAAAAACGTTTATTTGTCGGTATTTAAGAGCGAAACGAGGCAAGAGAGAGTATATATGTAAACAAATAAACAAAAAAGAAATAGACCACTAGCCAACAGGTGAGTAAATACAGCAACGTTTTAAAAGACAAGAAAAAAAAAACGTTTACTTGACGAGGAGGACCAAACGTTGCAAGAGTAAAAGTGTAAATAGAAAAACAGGTTAACAGGTGACTAGACAACAGGTTCGTAAATACATTAACGTTGTAAATGACGGAAAGGGAAGACAACGTTCATTTGGCGGCATTTAAGAGGAGAACGCGAGGCAAGACAAGGGGAGGTAGGGCAGCCAAGTTCTTCCTGATAGTTACTTTTGTACAGTCTAGGCTGTCACTGGCACGTGGGTTGACGCTCTCTCTCTCTCTCTGTCTCTCTCTCGCGCTCTCTCTCATAGGGCAGATCGGAAAGTTGAGGGGGAGTAGGGGAGGGAGTTTGGGAGGGGGAAGTTGAGTTGGGGAGAGAGAGGAAGAGAGGGGGGGGAGGAGGTGGAAGTGAGGGGAGGGGGAGGAGGTTAGGGGGAGGGGAGAGGGGGAGGAGAGGAGGGCGCATCTAACACTTTTTAAAATCCACTTAATTTTTGGTAATGAATTTTTTAAAGTCGTCGTTCCGTTAAGTCGCCAAAGGGGGTCGAGGGGGAAAAGGGGGGAGGGGGGTAGGAGGGGAGGGGGCAGTGGTGGTGGTTGCGTGGGCGTGTGTTGCCAAGTTTGCGACAACGCCCCCTCCCACCCATCCCCTCCGCACCTCCTACCTCTTGCCTTCATTCCTTTCCTTTTCTCTCCACCTTACCTCCTTCTTTTATTCCTCCTTTACTTGTTCCGTCTCTGTTCTCCCTTTTACTCTTCCTTTTTCTACTCCTCTTTCTCTATGTTCTTCCTTTCATTCATCCTCTTTTTCCTCTTCCTCCCCTTCTACATCTACCACCTTCTCTTTATTCTCCTTTTCACATCTCCTTCTCCTTCTTCTGTTCCACTTTTCATTCCTCCATGTCATCATTTGCCTTCCTTTACACCTCAATCTCTTCCTTCTCCACCCTTTAACACCTCCCAATGCTTTCCTCACTCTCACTTTCATCCTCCTCCTCCTCCACCTCTCTCACTTTTATCCTCCTCCTCCATCTCATCCGTCCTCAGGTAACACGCCCCTACACTCGCCTCAAGGTGTTCCCAGGTAAGGTGTCACAGGTGAGGTGAGGGGTCACTTCCCAAAGAACTTTAAACCCGCAAGAAAAGGTAACAAAAAGATGACGGGCAGGTGACAAAAAGATGTTAGACTCGTACCTGTAAAGTGAAAGGATAAGACGAAGGCGGAAAGGTGAATGACTAGCCGCTGACAAAAAGCCGCTGGGAGTCAAGCAAAGAGCAAAGTCGAGGGAGAGGAAAAATAGTGTGACAAAAAAAGGAGTTAAGAATCAAAGCTTGCAAGGCGGATGGAGTCTTTCTGGTCATATGTCACTCTCGCACCTGTGTTAGCGAGACCCCGCCCACCTGTGCACCTACCTCCCCCCCCTTCTCTCCCTCCCCTCCCCTACCCAGGATGAGGATAAATATTTCTTCATGTGACAGCTAGCACTACCGACAGCCATAAGCGCTCCAACACTCACTTAAAGAAACATCAGATAGATACGTAAATAAATAAACAGAAAATAATAAAACGCGCTGCAAGATGTGATAAATGTGCGGTGTTGTGCCTTTATAGACGGCTTCACTTGGATTCGCCTCGCCCCGGGAACCACGAACCAAGAACATTCGGTTAAAAATATATATCGGTTAAAAAAATATACGGTACAGAATCGGAATCTATGTAGACTCTCGGCGCTATAAGAGACAGAAACGCCCTTGCCTGCCTGCCTGCTTGAGTTATTCCACGGTAGAGGACTCGATTCCCCAAACAATGATAAGCAGATCAATAAAACAACCGTAAAAATAAATAAATAAAAAGTCTGAACCTCCTCTTCGATTCACCTCGCCCCGGGAACCACGAACCAAAAGCATTCAGTTAAAAACATAAGGTATAGAATTGGAATCTACGTAGACTCTCGGCGCTATAAGAGACAGAAACGCCCTTGCCTGCCTGCCTGTCTGCCTGCCTGCCTGCTTGAGTTATTCCACGGTAAAGGATTCGATTCCCCAAACAATGATAAGCAGGTCAATAAAACAAGTGTAAAAATAAATAAATAAAGAGTCTGAACCTCCTCCTCCTCCTCCTCCTACACGCCGCGCTAACAGAGAGATAGACACGTCGGCCCGGCCTGACACATTCAACTTCGCCCGACGCTAAACATTTGTCTGAAAAAAAGAAAGTATAAATAAAAGAAAAGTCATATCCCGCAAGACAAACTCGGCACCACGGGAGAGACACGCACACACGTCGCCCCCGCAGCCACGCAACACACAGCCACCACCACGACGAGCAGCTCAATGCGTCCGATAAACAATGACAAACACAGACACGAAATGACTTTGTACGAGAGAAAAGTCTAAGGTTGGTATTCCCAGACGGTCCCCCTTCTCACATCAACAATTTCCCAAGGCTAAGTAAGATATTAATCGGGGCTCTAATGACTGTTTCGCGCACTCAGGGTACAGTAGAATGGTCAACCTACCACCAGGGTCATAAAGCTACCCCGAGAAAGGCCCAGAACTCCTATGAGAGCCTTGTTAACTGTGTGTGTTTGGGAGACGAAATATTTAGGAGTGTGATCGGGTCGGCATTGTCAACTATTTCCAAGGGCCGAAAAGGAGATCAATCGGGCTCTAATGATTGTTTTCTTCACATTCATGGTATAGAAGAAGTGTCATGCTAACAGAGGGGTCATAAAACTACTCCTGGAAACGCCCAAAACTCCTACTAAAGCCTTGTCAATATGTGCGTGCTTGGGCGGAGAGATGTCTATAAGAGTATGACCCTAAGCCCGCACTCGAGACGCGACGCTAACAGAGAGATAGACGGCTCGGGCCTGCTTAACACACTCCACGGTGGGCGGTTCGGCTCGCTCGGCTAGACAATACAAACGAGGCATTAGCGGACATACCGGCTTGATGGCGTAAAACACACCGATAGACAGGCCAGCGCCGCGGGGCCGAGCACACCACGTCCGTCACAGCGCGCGGCTTAACATGCAAAACGTCCCCGCCAAGCCCTGAATGTCAACGCAAATCCCTCGCCGTGGGCTCGCCAATAAAGGTTCCAGGAAGGCGGCGACGCGGACCCCCTAAGGCGCCCTCGGGTCCTCGCACACGCCGAAGTTCCGCGATGACAACGACGGGAGGAAAAGACGGACGTAGCGGGAGGAACAGCAGAGGGTCAGCGGCGACGTGACTACCAAGAGAGAGAGAGAGAGAGAGAGAGAGAGAGAGAGAGAGAGAGAGACGGCAGCTCCCTCTCCCGCCAAGCATGGGAGGCCAACGCAGGGACGTCACATTATGTCCAGATTTCGTCTCCGCGGCATGATTGATCAGCCTCCAGCCTCGTAAAATTGACCCGCACTGATAGAGAGGGTTCCCTGACGTTGATCCTCTGCCATAAAGCATCGGACGCCCCTTTAGGAGAGTGAAAAACGCCCCGGAACCCTTTAACACGAACCCTTATTGCTGTTTTGTGGCTTGTGTGAGGTGTGTGTGCCGCCCGTGCTGTCCCCAGGGTGATGCGGCGTGCGTGGGAGTGAGGGTAAGATGGGAGGTTAGCGTATGGGAGGTGGCGGGCAGGGTGACGGAAGGGTGAGGGAGCGAAGGAAGGGTGAGGATGATGGTTTACTCGGCTCGGCGGCGGGTCGTCACATCGCTGTCTTGATGTATCGCCGCCATAAAATACTAACAAGATATTAACTCCGATCATCTCATACATAAATTACTACTACCTTACTACTACTACTACTACTACTACTACTGCTACTACTACTACCACTACACACACAAACATACACACACACACACACACACACACATGACTCATCAACATTCTCCGTGTGACACTGGACTCTAACCCAAGACCCCGCGACGCTAAACATCAGCCTCGTCCTCCTCTTAGCAGCCTCCCCAAGCACCGCCCGGACTTATGAGAGGTTAAGTGGGACTCTTTTTGCTCTTTCTGCCTCCGTTAAGCGGCCGCGCCACATCCGAGACAGGCCGAGTGACGGATGGCAGGGAGTCTCGTCTCGGCCCTCTGTCGGCGAGCCTCGGGTACGTCCACACGCGGCGGGCTAACAAGATCTGTATAATTCTGTCGTTTGCTGGGTTACTTCAACTTGCTCTGCCCCGAGGGAGGAGGTACCAGCCAGCCAGCCAACCAGCCAGTCAGTCAGTCAGTCACACAGCCAGCCAGACAAGACAGCCACGCAGAAAGCCATACACTCAGCCACACAGAGGGAGGAGGTACCAGCCAGCCAGCCATCCAGTCAGTCAGTCAGTCAGTCAGTCACACAGCCACCCAGACAGACAGCCACGCAGTCACACAGCTAATCCAGTGCGTTTTAAACTTTTTTTTGTGTAAGGATGATCCAGTTATATTTTCGTCCTCCTTCGCTCAGTTCAGTTGTAACGGCACTTCTGTCACTAGTATTTTTTTTCCACTGTGGGTTCTGCTTCTTTATTTTGATTTCTCTTTTTTCTAGATTTCATGCAGCGGTTCTCTTTATTCTCAGTGTTTTCTTCACTGAATAAAAACTTTCCCATGATGTCATTTGGCCCAGTTCGAAACCCTTTGATAATACCAGTTGTTGTGTGCCTTCCTCCGCCTGGTGTTTAATCATCTCTGTGTGACGAGGAGGCGACAAAGTGAGTGTTCTACTTTGAAGACACCTTAGCTACACAACTCCTCACTCAGCCTTCCTCCCCCAGCCAAAGAGCCGTATATTTAAACAACGGCACCTCTGTTTGAAAAGCCTCCCGTGGAAGTTCCTGGGATTTTCATGGACTCTTTTGCGATCCAAGTTATAATTTTACACGACTTCTACACCTTGAACGGAAGAAAAAAACCCTCTAAAAACCCGGTCAATCTTCCCTGTGACCTTTGGAAATAGTCGTAATAGGAGACGAAAACGTGAAAAAATATGTATCAGAGTCACCCCACATCAGGCACCCTCAGCCACACGCAGCCACATCACGCATGACACCACATCACAGACAACATTGCCACATATATACCAGGCTGTGGAGTGGCTCACATGGAGTAGGAAGAAGTGGAGGGGAGGGAGGATGAGTGTGTGGATAGATGAAAGGAGTATAGATGCTGAGTGGAGGAGGAGGAGGAAGAGGAGGAGGAGGGAGAATAAAGAAGAATAGTGAAGGAGGGAGAAGAGGGCAAGGAAAAAGAAGAGTGGAGGCTGGATGAAGACAGACGAAGAAGAGAGAAAAGAGGAAGAGAGAGTAACGGGAGAGAGGAGGGAAGGGAAGGGAAGGGAAGGAGGGAGGGAGGGGGGGAGAGACCCAGGTTATTGCAAGATGGAGGTCACTTAGTTCGTTCCTGTCGTGGGTGGTCACATTTGTCACCGCGAGAGCAGGTAAGGGGGGAAGGGAGGGGAGGGAGGGGGAGAAGAGAGAGAACCGGGGAGGCGAGGGAGAGAAGAAGAGTGGAGGAGGAGGCTAAGATGACGGTATAGTGGAGGAAGTAACGGATGGGAAGTGGAAGAACAAGCAAAGTGGTGACGTGGAAGCTGAAGGGATGAAGTGGAGGGAGTGACAGAGGGGGGGAGGAGTGAGTGGAGGAGGGGGGGGGGGTCAGGAGAAGGAATGTGGACTGTAGTGAAAGGAGGCGGGGAGGTGGACTTGTGGACTTGGTGATGCAAGGTGACGGTGGAAGAGGGAGTGGAAGCGAGATAGATAAAGAGATAAATAGATAAAAAGAGAGAGAGGACCACCATCCCCCACCCCTCCCACTGCCTCCCACTGCCTCCCCCCATCCCCCACCCCTCCCACTACCTCCCCCCGCCCCCCACCCCTCCCACCCACAAAACCCCGTCATCAGCCTCCTTATTGTCGTGGTCTGTATGTGAGGAATGCCCACTGCCTATAACTCCTACATAAGTGCATGAATTATGGATTTATTTCCCTCCCCATGAGCTGACGATGCGGTGGGGCGAGGGGAGGGAGGGGAGAAGGGAGGGAAGGGGAGGAAGGGGAAGGGAGGTGAGGGGAGGGTTCGGGAGAGGGGTGCATGGTGGGGAAGGGCAGGGAGGTGAGGGGAGGGATAGGGGAGAGAGGTGCATGGTTGGGGAAGGGTAGGAAGGGGTGAGGCAGGGGGGAGAGGAGCACGGTTGGGAGGGGATGTGCATGAGGCTTACAGGTTCACCATCCAACGCGGCGCCTCCCCTGCAATGGCCCGTAACTGGCACACACACACACACACGCACACACACACACGGGAGCGTCATGCACATACCACCACCCCTATCCCACTGCCCCTCCCCCTCCTCCCTCACCTGCCTCGACAAATTAAAAAGCTGAGTTACCGCCGCGCAGGGAGAGGGCGACGCCTTTATGGATGGGCCGCGACACCAGATAAGGCCTTTGAGTGTACGTTTCCCCGTCGGGGCGCGCAGGGCGGCGTGTGGGCGTGAGGCACCGCATGTGTGGCCGTCATAACCGCAACCCGCACTGGCACCGGCGCCAAGCAGATGGGCCACACCTGCTGATGCCCTCCCGCCTCCGCCGCCCGAGATGAGCCACGATTATACACTTCTTGCAGTCACTCTCTCGCTTATTTTGAACGCGCGGGTGAAAATAAGGGTTTGGAATGTTGTGCGTGGTGGCGGAGGGCATGAAGGGGGTTACAGGGGGCAGGGAGGCAAGGGGTGAAGGGGTAACGCTTCTTGGTTGAGGGGAAGGTTGGGGAAGGTGGGTGAAGCCTTTGGGAGGGAGGGGTTGGCAGTGCAGTGCGGGGTTGGAGAAAGTCTCTTAAGATGTTGTGTTGTGGGCATGGGGTGTGGGGTGGAGGGATGAAGCTTTGGTGATGTGGGGAGGGTTGGGTGAGGATAAGTGGAGGATGTGTTATGGGGGAAGTGTGGGATGGGGAGGATGGCAATGCGGGGTTGGGAGATGAGGCAGCGGGGTGAGGGGAAGTTGCTACGACTGATCGGGGGAGGGTTGGGGGAGGGTGGGGGGAGGGCGGGGGTGTGGTCGTGCCTGCCTCAGCTGCCTGCCTCCCTTGTTCGCCGCCCCTCCCGCCAGACAGGCACAAGCACAGGCATTGACGGGTGACTGCTGGCCCGTCACACCCGCGCCGCCCACTCCCTCCCCCCGCCCGCCCGCCCGTCCGCCCCACAAAGGCATGGAGAAGGGAGACTCGTGCCCGCTGACACCACGTGACGGGGGACCACTGGGGGGCGAGGAACATCAGGGGGAGGCGGAGGGAAGGATGGAGACTATAGTGCCCAGTTGACATGAGTGGAAGGGAAGATGAGTGGAATGAGTTGATGGAGGAGGAGGAGGAGGAGGAGGTGGGGGGGGGGGTTGACTATTCCAGGCTTTCTATCGTTCCCGCGGCACCGTTCAATGGCGCGGCTTGGGCACCCACGCCTCCTCGCAGTCCCACCGTCCGTCTTTGTCTCATCCCGCGGCCGGAGCCCAACAGCCGCGCAATTAACCGGGATTATTTTTCACCACCATCATTAACACCATTGCAATCAAAGCTTCAATGAACTGAACAAACAAGGGTGCGCGCGGGGGCCACAAGGGCGACGCGGCGTAGGGCGTGGCCGGGCGAGTGGGTCTTAAGGGCGGGTCGCGGAGGTGCCCTGCGGGACGCCACTCTCCCTTGCAAGGCCGACCAACAAAAGAGGAGACAGAGGACGCTAACCCGACACCGCACGATCTGAGATGTGATAACACGGCGGCGGTGACATCCAGTGACATCCAGTGACATCTTGGTGACATCTGCCAGGGCGGAGCAGAAGCAGGGATGACGGCGACGCACGCTCAATGTCCCTCCCCTGCCGCTACCCCCTGCCGCCCGCCACACAGCCGCCGCCCCTGTCGCTCCCACGATATTTACGTCATAATGATCGTTACGCACATTACACGCCCGCAGCGGATAACGAGTCACGGCGAGGCAGCGTGTGTTTAGCGGTGCTCGTTGCGGACCCAAGAAATCACCTGCCGACGTTTTCTTAATTGACTCTCCGCCTGAAGCAACAGCGGGA